>NC_069502.1:1071246789-1071546789 GCF_027579735.1 Bombina bombina
CCCCTGTCCACCTCAGCTTGATAAACCGCCCTCTTTATCTACTTTGGCTTTTGATGACCTTTCTAACTCTTATGAAATTGGTTATCTTAAAGGGACATTGTACTGAAATGTTATTTCTCCAACATTGGTGTGTCCGGTCCACGGCGTCATCCTTACTTGTGGGAATATCTCTTCCCCAACAGGAAATGGCAAAGAGTCCCAGCAAAGCTGGCCATATAGTCCCTCCTAGGCTCCGCCCACCCCAGTCATTCTCTTTGCCGTTGCACAGGCAACATCTCCACGGAGATGGTTAAGAGTATGTGGTGTTTAGTTGTAGTTTTTTATTCTACTATCAAGAGTTTGTTATTTTAAAATAGTGCTGGTATGTACTATTTACTCTGAAACAGAAAGTGATGAAGAATTCTGTTTGTGAGAGGAAGATGATTTTAGCGGACAGTAACTAAAATCCTTTGCTGTTTCCACATAGGACTGTTGAGATGAAGTAACTTCAGTTGGGGGAAACAGTTAGCAGACTTTTCTGCTTAAGGTATGACTAGACATATTTCTAACAAGACTGTGTAATGCTGGAAGGCTGTCATTTTCCCTCATGGGGACCGGTAAGCCATTTTCTTAGTCTCAAGCAGAATAAAGGGCTTAATATGGGCTATAAAACTGGTAGACACTTTTATGGGCAAAATCGATTGCTTTATTTGGGCATTTTATACATGTTTATGCTGGTATTTCACATTTATAAACTTGGGGAACGTTTTTTAACGTCAGGCACTATGTTAGACACCTTTTCCAGTCAGGAAGGGCCTTCCCAGTTGTAGGCTGAGCCTCATTTTCGCGCCATTATTGCGCAGTTGTTTTTGAGAGCAAGACATGCAGATGCATGTGTGAGGACCTGAAAATAGTTGGAAAAGCTCCTAGAAGGCGTCATTTGGTATCGTATTCCCCTCTGGGCTTGGTAGAGTCGCAGCAAAGGCTGTAGCTGGGACTGTAGAGGGGTTAAAACTGTAACCGGCTCCGGTTTCGTTATTTTAAGGGTTAAAGCTCTGAAATTTGGTGTGCAATACTTTTAATGCTTTAAGACACTGTGGTGAAATTTTGGTAAATTTTGAACAATTCCTTCATATTTTTTCACATATTCAGTAATAAAGTGTGCTCTGTTTAAAATTTAAAGAGACAGTAACGGTTTTGTTTTAAAACGGTTTTTGTGTTTTACTGACAGGTTTAAGCCTGTTTAACATGTTTGTGCCTTCAGATAAGCTATGTTCTATATGTATGAAAGTCAATGTGTCTCCCCCTTCTAAATTATGTGATAATTGTGCCATAGCGTCCAAACAAAGTAAGGACAGTACTGTCACAGATAATGAAGTTGCCCAAGATGATTCATCAGATGAAGGGAGTAGACATGGTTCTACATCATCTCCTTCTGTGTCTACACCAGTTTTGCTCACGCAGGAGGCCCCTAGTACTTCTAGAGCGCCAATGCTTATTACCATGCAACAATTGACGGCTGTAATGGATAACTCCATAGCAAATATTTTATCCAAAATGCCTGCATATCAGAGAAAGCGCGATTGCTCTGTTTTAAACACTGACGAGCAGGAGGGCGCTGATGATAATTGTTCTGTCATACCCTCACACCAATCTGAAGGGGCCATGAGGGAGGTTTTGTCAGATGGGGAAATTTCAGATTCAGGAAAAATTTCCCAACAGGCTGAACCTGATGTTGTGACATTTAAATTTAAATTAGAACATCTCCGCGCACTGCTTAAAGAGGTGTTATCTACTCTGGATGATTGTGACAACCTGGTCATTCCAGAAAAATTATGCAAGATGGACAAGTTCCTAGAGGTTCCGGTGCACCCTGCCGCTTTTCCTATACCCAAGCGGGTGCCGGACATAGTGAATAAGGAATGGGAGAAGCCCGGCATACCTTTTGTTCCCCCTCCTATATTTAAGAAATTATTTCCTATGGTCGACCCCAGAAAGGACCTATGGCAGACAGTCCCTAAGGTCGAGGGGGCAGTTTCTACTCTAAACAAGCGCACTACTATTCCTATCGAGGATAATTGTGCTTTCAAAGATCCTATGGATAAAAAATTGGAGGGTTTGCTTTAAAAGATTTTTATACAGCAAGGTTACCTTCTTCAACCCATTTCGTGCATTGTTCCTGTCACTACAGCAGCGTGGTTCTGGTTTGAGGAACTATAAAAGTCGCTCAGTAGAGAGACTCCATATGAGGAGGTTATGGACAGAGTTCACGCACTTAAGTTGGCTAACTCTTTTATTTTAGATGCCGCTTTGCAAATAGCTAGATTAGCGGCGAAAAATTCAGGGTTTGCAATTGTGGCGCGCAGAGCGCTTTGGCTAAAGTCTTGGTCAGCGGATGTATCATCCAAGACAAAATTGCTTAATATCCCCTTCAAGGGTAAAACTCTCTTTGGGCCAGAATTGAAAGAGATTATCTCAGACATCACTGGGGGAAAGGGCCACGCCCTCCCACAAGATAGGCCTTTCAAAGCCAAGAATAAGTCTAATTTTCGTTCCTTTCGTAATTTCAGGAACGGACCGGGCTCTAATTCTGCATCCTCTAAGCAAGAGGGTAATACCTCACAGACCAAACCAGCCTGGAAACCGATGCAAGGCTGGAACAAGGGTAAGCAGGCCAAGAAGCCTGCCGCTGCTAACAAAACAGCATGAAGGAGTAGCCCCTGATCTGGGACCGGATCTAGTGGGGGGCAGGCTCTCTCTCTTTGCTCAGGCTTGGGCAAGAGATGTTCAGGATCCCTGGACGCTAGAAATAGTTTCTCAGGGTTATCTTCTGGAATTCAAGGAACTACCCCCAAGGGGAAGGTTCCACATGTCTTACTTATCCTCAAACCAAATAAAGAGACAGGCATTCTTACATTGTGTAGAAGACCTGTTAAAGATGGGAGTGATACACCCAGTTCCAACTGCGGAACAAGGAATGGGATTTTACTCAAATCTGTTTGTAGTTCCCAAAAAAGAGGGAACTTTCAGACCAATCCTGGATTTAAAGATCCTAAACAAATTTCTCAGAGTGCCATCGTTCAAGATGGAAACCATTCGAACGATTCTACCCACAATTCAGGAAGGTCAATTTATGACTACCGTGGATCTAAAGGATGCGTATCTACATATCCCTATCCACAAAGAACATCATCAGTTCCTAAGGTTCGCCTTTCTGGACAAACATTACCAGTTTGTGGCCCTCCCATTCGGGTTAGCCACTGCTCCAAGGATTTTCACAAAGGTACTCGGATCCCTTCTAGCGGTTCTAAGACCAAGGGGCATTGCAGTAGTACCGTACTTGGACGACATTCTAGTACAAGCGTCGTCTCTTTCAAAGGCAAAGGCTCACTCAGACATCGTTCTGGCCTTTCTCAGATCTCACAGCTGGAAGGTGAACATAGAAAAAAGTTCCCTGTCTCCGTCGACAAGAGTTCCCTTCTTGGGAACAATAATAAATTCCTTAGAAATTAGGATTTTCTTGACAGAAGTCAGAAAGTCAAAACTTCTAAACGCTTGTCAAGTTCTTCATTCTATTCCTCGTCCTTCCGTAGCTCAGTGCATGGAAGTAGTAGGATTGATGGTTGCAGCCTTTTGCGCGAATTCATCTAAGACCATTACAACTGTGCATGCTGAAACAGTGGAATGGGGAATGGGGACTATACAGACTTGTCTCCAGTGATTCAAGTAGATCAGAAGACCAGAGACTCACTCCGTTGGTGGCTAACCCAGGATCACCTATCCCAGGGAATGAGCTTCCGCAGTCCAGAGTGGGTCATCGTCACGACCGACGCCAGCCTAGTGGGCTGGGGCGCGGTCTGGGAATCCCTGAAGGCTCAGGGACTGTGGTCTCGGGAAGAGTCTCTTCTCCCGATAAACATTCTGGAACTAAGAGCGATATTCAATGCTCTCAGGGCTTGGCCTCAGTTAGCAAAGGCCAGGTTCATAAGATTCCAATCAGACAGCATGACGACTGTTGCGTATCTCAATCATCAGGGGGGAACAAGGAGTTCCCTGGCGATGAAAGAAGTGACCAAAATAATACAATGGGCGGAGAATCACTCCTGCCACCTATCTGCGATCCACATTCCAGGTGTGGAAAACTGGGAAGCGGATTATTTGAGTCGTCAGACATTCCATCCGGGGGAGTGGGAACTCCACCCGGAGATCTTTGCCCAGTTGACGCAACTATGGGGCATTCCAGATATGGATCTGATGGCGTCTCGTCAGAACTTCAAGGTTCCTTGCTACGGGTCCAGATCCAGGGATCCCAAGGCGACTCTAGTGGATGCACTAGTAGCACCTTGGACCTTCAACCTAGCTTATGTGTTTCCACCGTTTCCTCTCATTCCCAGGCTGGTAGCCAGGATCAAACAGGAGAGGGCCTCGGTGATCTTGATAGCTCCTGCGTGGCCACGCAGGACTTGGTATGCAGACCTGGTGAATATGTCATCGGTTCCACCATGGAAGCTACCTTTGAGACAGGACCTTCTTGTTCAGGGTCCATTCGAACATCCAAATCTGGTCTCCCTCCAGCTGACGGCTTGGAGATTGAACGCTTGATTCTATCAAAGCGTGGGTTTTCAGATTCCGTGATAGATACTCTGGTTCAAGCCAGAAAACGGGTAACTAGAAAGATTTACCATAAAATATGGAAAAGATATATCTGCTGGTGCGAATCCAAAGGATTCCTATGGAATAAGATAAAGATTCCTAGGATTCTTTCCTTTCTACAAGAAGGTTTAGATAAAGGATTATCTGCGAGTTCTCTAAAGGTACAGATTTCTGCTTTATCTGTCCTACTACACAAACGACTGGCAGTTGTGCCAGATGTTCAAGCATTTGTTCAGGCTTTGGTTAGGATCAAGCCTGTTTACAGACCTTTGACTCCTCCCTGGAGTTTAAATCTAGTTCTTTCAGTTCTTCAAGGGGTTCCGTTTGAACCTTTACATTCCATAGATATTAAGTTGTTATCTTGGAAAGTTTTGTTTTTGGTTGCTATTTCTTCTGCTAGAAGAGTGTCTGAGTTATCTGCTCTACAGTGTACTCCACCCTATCTGGTGTTCCATTCAGATAAGGTTGTTCTGCGTACTAAGCCTGGTTTTCTACCAAAGGTTGTTTCCAACAAAAATATTAATCAGGAGATAGTTGTACCTTCTTTGTGTCCGAATCCAGTTTCAAAGAAGGAACGTTTGCTACACAATTTAGATGTAGTCCGTGCTCTAAAATTCTACTTAGAAGCTACAAAAGAGCTCAGACAAACTTCTTCTCTGTTTGTCGTCTATTCTGGTAAAAGGAGAGGTCAAAAAAGCAACTTCTACCTCTCTTTCCTTTTGGCTTAAAAGCATCATCCGATTGGCTTATGAGACTGCTGGACGGCAGCCTCCTGAAAGAATCACAGCTCACTCCACTAGGGCTGTAGCTTCCACATGGGCCTTCAAGAACGAGGCTTCTGTTGATCAGATATGTAAGGCAGTGACTTGGTCTTCACTGCACACTTTTGCCAAATTTTACAAATTTGATACTTTTGCTTCTTCGGAGGCTATTTTTGGGAGAAAGGTTTTGCAAGCCGTGGTGCCTTCCGTTTAGGTGACCTGATTTGCGCCCTCCCTTCATCCGTGTCCTAAAGCTTTGGTATTGGTTCCCACAAGTAAGGATGACGCCGTGGACCGGACACACCAATGTTGGAGAAAACAGAATTTATGCTTACCTGATAAATTACTTTCTCCAACAGTGTGTCCGGTCCACGGCCCGCCCTGGTTTTTTAATCAGGTCCGATGAATTATTTTTTCTAACTACAGTCACCACGACACCCTATGGTTTCTCCTATTTTTTCCTCCTGTCCGTCGGTCAAATGACTGGGGTGGGTGGAGCCTAGGAGGGACTATATGGCCAGCTTTGCTGGGACTCTTTGCCATTTCCTGTTGGGGAAGAGATATTCCCACAAGTAAGGATGACGCCGTGGACCGGACACACCGTTGGAGAAAGTAATTTATCAGGTAAGCATAAATTCTGTTTTCCTTTATTATATTCCCAATGGTCCATTTTACCTGCTGGAGTGTATTTAATTGTTAGCAAAATACAGGTAAATTAGCTGTTTGCAATTTTAAAGAACTACTTTTGCCTGTTGTATTCCCATCTATACTGAAAATATGAGTAGGAAAGCTATGTAAACATGAGACAGTAGCCCTAATTAATATACCAGTGGGGGTAGGAGGAAGAGAGAGATTTTGTATCTGAAATAGCTGGTTGTGCTGATTCAATCACCATCCATAATTAGCATTTCAATACCTAAAATAGATAGCATTGGCAGAACTGCTTTACTTTCAGACTCAGCGCATTGTTAAGGATATTGGAATGTCTAATATGTATAGTGCCTTGAGGTCACATTTCCAATGTTAAAGTGATGGTAAAGTCATCTGTTGTGCAATACATAATCCTTTTTCTTTTACCATAACTAGCACATCGATGTGCTTATATAAATAAAAAACCATTTATTCACTCTGTAATGCCGATTTTATTTCCCTCTCCGTACAGTGTTTCAAACAGCCTCTCTATATTTTTTCACCGGTGCAGCTTTGATTGACAACGCTTTTAGCCAATCATCAGCTCACCATGCGCCCTATGTGAAATATGTACCGCACGCTCCCGACATCTACACTAAGTCTTTGCTACTTACTGCGCATGCGCACTTCTTACGCTAACTGCGCATTGCTATATGACACTACGCACCGATCGGCTAAAACCAGGAGTTGAGTATTCTCATATCGCAATGCGCAGTTAGCGTAAGCTGTGCGCATGCGCAGTAAGTAGCAAAGACTTAGTGTAAATGTCGGGAGCGTGCGGTACATATTTCACATAGGGCGCATGGTGAGCTGATGATTGGCTAAAAGCGTTGTCAATCAAAGCTGCACCGGTGAAAAAATATAGAGAGGCTGTTTGAAACACTGTACGGAGAGGGAAATAAAATCGGCATTACAGCGTGAATAAATGTTTTTTTATTTATATAAGCACATCGATGTGCTAGTTATGGTAAAAGAAAAAGGATTATGTATTGCACAACAGATGACTTTACCATCACTTTAAGTTTTTAAAACAAATGTGTTAAATAACATAATTTATGCTTACCTTTCTTTCATGGTGGTGAGAGTACATGAGCAGTAACATGTGGGATTGAGTTCCTGCCATTAGGAGAAGGCAAAGATCCCAAACACCAAGAACTTTAAAATCCCTCCCATCTCCTTTTCCGAGCAGAGGAAAGGTTAACAGAGAGGTAGGAAAGGCAAAGCAGGGTATGAAGAGGTGCAAATAAAAAGGCTGCTGTCCAGATAAGAATTCATACTAAATGGGTGGGTCCAGTGGACTCTCACCACCATGAAAGAAAGTAATTTACCAAGTAAGCATAAATTATGTTTTCTTTCATAAGGCGGTGAAAGTCCACAAGCCTTGACATGTGGGATCTAATACTTAAGCTGGGGAGTTCACGAAAAAATGGTCAGGATAAAAGAATAAAGGCAGTTCTTATTTGCCAGACACTGCGGCCTGAAGGACTTTTCTGATAAAAAAAACATCAGAAAGATCAAATTTAAAAATGTATGACCAAGTCGCCACTTTGCAGCTGTTTAACAGAGGCTTTGCTCTTAAAGTCAGATCCGCCACCAATAAATCTTTGTGAATCACTTATTCAACCCAGAAGTTAAAATAAGCACCATAGTCTAGTGCCTTATGGATGTGATGGAGACAAATAAATTAGAACATTGTAAAAAAAAATAGGGAGCAGTAGATGAGGTACACAGGTACTACATAATGGTGCTGAGGGACATACTGAAATAGTTTTGCAAAGTACGCACAAAAACTGAGAGAAATTATAGTCCCTGCATTTCATTACTAAAAACAGCAGAAAACCAGCGGAGCTTAACTAACAACCAGTGTTAGAGGTTAGCAATAGTATTGAGCATAGGATTGTATAATAAAACCCCTTCAGAACTATTATGCACAAAGACAGTAAACAACTGATGGCTCAGAAATTATAACCCCTCAGCTTTAATGTGGTGGCACTAGCCACTGAAAATGTAACTAAAACACCCCCAATAACAGGTGATGAATCGGGTACTTACTCCCCCATATTGAGAATCCTAAACAGGCTAAAGCGGTGGTGCCGAGTACAAGCTTTAAAGATGGCTGCCAGACACAGTGAGGAAAGCACAAAACCGAGGGTGGGAAAACCTTAACTGATACTGTGCCATAGCGCACCCCCACAGTACTGAAAGACTAATTAGTGTACTGCCATGTAGAACTGCAGCAGTGACCGCCAGTTTAAAGCTTGTAAGCAGACACAGAGCATGCCCCTCACAATAGTGCTTTCCACATTAAAACACTGGTCGCCATCCAAAATGCTCACACGCAATGCAGCACCACAAATGCCTCACAAGCTGTTTCCCTTTAGGCGCAAAGACTTAAAGCTACAGAGTCCCAACAAAGGAATGCTTTGGAAATTGTTAAAAAGACAGTGCCCATAAAGTATATACATACAAAGAAACAAGTCCCTTAGGATGTATACCCCATAGCTGAGAGATGATAAAGCCATAATAAATGTGCAGCATCATAAATCTAATGGTATTCCCCAGTAGCACTGAATTTGACTGTGTGTAGTATAAATGTCCCCTGACCATGCTATACATAAAAGTGTATCTGCTATTACCATTCCGGCTATGTAAATGCACTGCACTTACCTTGTAAAAGCACCAACTAAACTGATCTTACCAGCTGTAAGGAAAATCTGTATCCAGTAGAGAGCTGATCCTGTGCTGTGAAGGTAATAGCAGAGGATAATCAGAAACAAAGAAAAAATGATAATAGGAGTAAATTACAAAGTTGCTTAAAATTACTTGCTTTATCTGAATCATGAAAGTTTAATTTTTGACTAAACTATTCCTTTAAGTCGTTACTTTTTACCTCTACTATAGCTCCACTGTTTGATGTCCGCTTTTCTTAACATTGTTATGTAAGTAAAACTGCAATAACTGTGAGTACCTCTTGAAACTGAAATGCCCGTATTCAATAGAAGGATTTTGTATGACCTATGATTAAAGGGTCACCAATTGAATCACACACACAGGATTTTTTTTCTTCAGGTCCCATGCTTACCCTCCTATTGAAGGTGGCCAGTTTATTTTACAAAGCTTCTCTATCACAATAGTTCTCTTTTAATATCAATATGCAGGGGCAGGGAAATGTTGCTGTATTGGACTCACTTATAATTGTGTGTGCTGATGTCATGTGTCATTTTGAGAGCAGGTGTCTAATTATTGTTACATCAATGTTTTTTTTTTTTTTTTAAATGCATTTCTTTAATTTTTTTTTTTTTTCAGTGATGTATTCTTTGACAGATTTTTTATGTGACGCATTTGCACCAAGAATTTCGATATCCTAGCTCTTTTTTTTTTCTACAAAATCATTAAAAAAAATTGTTACCTACCCATCCTAGTATTCATATATTTGATTATATTTTATCCAGGAAATTACACAATGTAATTCTTTAATTTTGTTTATATACAGTATCTATAGAAGTATTTTTTTTATTAACCGGAATTTTCTTTTTAATTTGGGATTTAATTTGCCATTGCAGGGAGAATGGACAAAATAAATAGGGTGTGCCTTTTTACGCCTTATACATTCTCATCCAAAGATTTGTTTGCTTGTTTTTTAACTGCTTCGGTAAAATGCACACAGAATACAAATTTACTTTAAGGATTTTATTTTGAAATGCATAAGAAGGGAGTGCTTTTTTCCTCTCTCTGTTTCTGATTTTTTATACATATTTAATACATAGGGATGCAGAATAATAATTATGATAGTGCATTAAATAAGGCTTGGATAAAATTATTGTAGTATTGTTTTTCAAGAATATTGATGACTCAGGTCACAATTGCTTTATGCGCTAGCGTATCAGTTTGCTACAAGAATAATATTGGTTTCATAATACTCTGCATTGAAGATACAAAGCAACTGAATTATAAAGGCGCATCAGTTCTTTCCGCATTGGGAGTACATCTGTCTAAAGAAGAAGAAGTTTCAGAAATGAAAGCTTAATATTCAAATCTCATTTTTTTTTCTATCTGTCCCTCCTGCTGTCACCAAATGGTCACAAGAAGTGACATCTGGACTTGTCAGATGCAAATCACTGAACGTGACAGGAAACAGAATGAAAGGAAATCTAATGAATTGGATGTTTTTGGTTAATCATTTTAATAATAATTATTTCTGCTTTGATATGTTAAGCGGTCAAAATCATCGTAACTTGCGCTTCACCACTGATCTTAATCGTAGTCAACATAGCATAAAAAGTTTTGATATCCATTTCCTCTACAAAATTGTTTATCTTTCTTTAAGGTCTGCAATGCTGCTTTGGCTCCACGGGAGACAAAAAGAATGCTTTGCATATAGGCATTTTTTTTAACTTGAATGCTAATTTTGTTGTTCGTATTGAAAAAAGAATATTCTAAAATGTCTCCTCTGATTTCTTCTTGGTTTTCACATCAGGCTGTATCATTTAGAAATGGTTTCTAAATAGCTTTTCATTTTTCCTTGGTGTATTGATGTCTTTCATCCCATTTTCGTTCCCCCCTCTTATCTTCTCTCATTCCCCATGCTATCAATTCCTTGATGACCTTTCTCTTCAAGAATACTGATTTTCATCAGCAGCTCGTCTATCCTGTGTTTTGACCATGAATAATGTAGTTTGCCATTTGTGTGCACTGTCAAAGAGATACATGGTTCTTCTAATAACAAAGTAGAAAGTGAAATGAAAGAATGCTGCTTGCATTCACTATTCTTTCTTAATGTTGGATTTGTTTTTTTATATATATACTAATGAAGCATTCTAGAAGCACCCTTTAGTTTTCATGACATAGTAGATGTATATTTGATGAAACCTATAATGTAGAATCATATTCTTGAGATTATTACTGCAATTTTTTTTTCTTTGTGTTTGCAAACTGTTTGTTTTAGCATTAATTCCTAACATTACCTTAAAATTATTTTCTTGTAATCCCTTAAAACACATTTATTTTTCCCCACAAGGTGTGTCTCATTAGAATTGTGTATTGGTTAAAATAAATACATGAATAAATAAAAATAATTTGTTCATGTCATCATGCACACCATGTTTTATATGACACCATGACTGTAAACAAGGGGACAGTAACTCTTAAAGGGATAGGAATGGTGCTCCTTTAGTCCAAACAATATGTTAAACCAAAGTAAATATAAGAAAATATTGTGTTCAAAAACAACAAACAACTTACTTGTTTTCTTGCAAATGAGCATTTAGAAATTCTCAGTGTAGCTCCGACCAACAGCTAGAAAAGAGAGTAGGTATGCTGAGAACGTAGGTTGCATTCTGCCTCTCAGAGCATGGGCAGAACCTGACCTCCTTTCTCTAGCTTTTACTAACTAGTGAACCAGCTCATGTTACTCTAACAGATTTATGGCTTCAAGCTATATATACCTTCCTGTAGAGACCCTAGCCTCCTTGTAGGGCTGTGGCAGGAAGTAATGAACACTGCACAAATGATGTAAAAAAATATAAAAGGTGAATAAAATGCTAAATAATACATATTGCAATGGTTTCTATTAATTATGAGCCACTGCTTAGTACTCTTTTTATTACAGCAATGAAACAAACTGTTCATCCATACAGGGTACATCAGCAGTTGTTCACAAGCCCTCTTATCTGGCCTTGTTAATATCGCAGGTAGGCAAGACGCACTATATCTACGTGCCTCCGGAACTAAGGCATGCCATACTATCACAGCTTCACCTCTGTAAGTAAGAGGTTAACATCCCTTTAATTGAAGTTACTTTTATGCTCATGTTTCTTTTTTATCAGATATCGGTAGTATATTTAGGCTGGGTAGTCCCTGGAATAGCCATGTTTTGGTCCTTGTAGTGAAGCAGGCATAACAGGTTTGTTTTGTTGCATTTTACTGCCTCTCTAATTATATCACTAGTGTTCCTTTCATATCCTTCCTCATTTTCTGCCTATGTTGCTACATAATGGAGTATATGATTGTACAGATCTCTCCCACCTCCCAGATCTGCACTGTACTTTCTTTCATGTAATTAGCAAGAGTCCATGAGCTAGTGACGTATGGGATATACATTCCTACCAGGAGGGGCAAAGTTTCCCAAACCTCAAAATGCCTATAAATACACCCCTCACCACACCCACAATTCAGTTTTTACAAACTTTGCCTCCTATGGAGGTGGTGAAGTAAGTTTGTGCTAGATTCTACGTTGATATGCGCTCCGCAGCAAGTTGGAGCCCGGTTTTCCTCTCAGCGTGCAGTGAATGTCAGAGGGATGTGAGGAGAGTATTGCCTATTTGAATGCAGTGATCTCCTTCTACGGGGTCTATTTCATAGGTTCTCTGTTATCGGTCGTAGAGATTCATCTCTTACCTCCCTTTTCAGATAGACGATATACTCTTATTTATATATCATTACCTCTGCTGATTTTCGTTTCAGTACTGGTTTGGCTTTCTACAAACATGTAGATGAGTGTCCTGGGGTAAGTAAATCTTATTTTCTGTGACACTCTAAGCTATGGTTGGGCACTTTATTTATAAAGTTCTAAATATATGTATTCAAACATTTATTTGCCTTGACTCAGAATGTTCAACATTCCTTATTTTCAGACAGTCAGTTTCATATTTGGGATAATGCATTTGAATCAATCATTTTTTCTTACCTTAAAAATTTGACTTTTGGGGGCGGAGCTAACCGCTGAACTGAGCAGACGTGTATGAGAGGAGCTCTGCTCTGAAATACTGACAAAACAGGGTTTAATAGTGAATATACTGCTGAAAATCAGCCTAAGCACTACTTTTAAGCTAAGCTAGACTCTCCCTTGCATCTGGAGATTGATGAGACTAACTTCATAAAATCAGTCAGTTTCCTACTATTCCTGTATCTGCTTACAGCGGGACCTACCTAAAAGAGGCTGCGGACGACACTGACAAGGGAGCCAGTTCTCCGGAGGGTCGGGGCTCCGCTCCGGGGAATCCCTTAACTGTGCACCTACTGTTTGTTGGAGAACCCTGCCTGATTGCGGGAGAAGAGCCGCCGGAGGTGAGGTGGACACTGAGGCCACTCTTCGCTACTACCTACTGCGAGTCCTTATCTCCGGAGGGTCGGGGCTCCGCTCCGGAGACACAGAAACTACTTCCCCCAGCTATCACCAACTACCACTCAACTGTCTGTCATTCTGCTCCGGAGGGTCGGGGATCCGCTCCGGAGCGCGCACCCAGAGGCCGGGACATCTGTCCAGAAGAGGCCGGTACTGGACATCCTAACCTGCAGTAGCCGAAGGACTCTGAAGATCAGCACAGCAACGGGAGGACAGCCACTTTCCTGATTGGAGAGGGAAGTGTAGAGGCCGCGGCTCCCGGTTCCCACAAAAATAGTAACCAGGCCTACCTGTTGCGCTATCCTCTGGAAAAGGCGCGAACCTGCGCCATCTTGGGGCCTTGCTTCCTCACTTAGCTCCGACTTGGTCCGAATAGAGTCTATCTGGAGGAGCGCTGCTAGTTCCTCACCCCCACGGGTGCCTAACTGTGCGGCATATGAAAGCGGCATCCAGACAGCAACGGAGAGACCCTGTGCCTACAAGAACTGGATATAATAGCAGGGCCCATGCGGACATACAGGTATTGATCTTATAGTTCTTAGAGTTCTAAACCTACACCTTGCCACTTTGCTGCACATCTTTGAGGACACCCTTTCAGCCTACTAGACACTCCCTCCTATCCTTCTCCCACTAGTCCCATAGCTGGGTTTTACGAGCCACACCAGAGATATAACTTGCCACTAACAGGAGGCCCCATTAAGTCAACGGTATACATTACCAACCTGAGGTGACTTATACTTAAACTTACATTTGCTCATGGGCTGCTCCCATAAATGGGCCCACTGAGCCTGATACTACTGATACCATAGTGCAAAGACTATCTGTGACATAGCAATCCCAGATATACATCCACCCCCTGCAGCGGTCTCACACAAGTTTCAGCCTGATAAAGTTATATTGCTACTGTTGTGTTCTGGATATTGCTCTCACTAATCTCACAATAAACTGCAGCTGCAATCAATATTTTCTATATATATATGTAAACTACTGTGTTCATGTGCTGTGCAACATCTTGTACTATATGGAGAAACTATAGAGCTCTATCACAGCGCTAAAGGGGTGAGAATACCCTTAGGACATATATATAGAGGTTTACCCACATAACTATTGGATTGGTATTTACCGTGAAGCCACTCTTACTAGTTTAAGGGGGAAAGTTTGAAAGGCATCCTATTAGCCACCTAAGCACTTAGAGTGTACTTTTCTGGGACATTTTCATCTCACATACCTTGAGATTACCAGTGACCCTGGGAGCAGTTCCTTAAAGTTCGAGCTATTAGAGGCTCCTCAGTGTACCATCTAAGAGAGGAGCTCTAGGCATCCAAATATTCCCCAACTGGAATCTCTCAGGGGCATCACCAATCGCTTTACCTGAAGCTGCCTTCTATCAGCTTTTACATATATGCAGCACAGCCTCAGATAGACTGTGGAAATTATCTTCTCACAATAACCTGCAGCATTACTGTGTTATATTATTGCTGCTGCGTCAGCTTATGTGTCTCTGAGCTCTCAGCCCAGAGTGGAGTGTTTTTTACTTACTATATCTGTCTAACACTTATTTTTACCCACAGGTCCTACTTACTATAATATTGCCAATATATCCTTAATCATACATTTTTCTTTCACAGGTATTTAAGTGTATCACGATAAATGTTAGTGTAACTCCTCATTGATATGATGTACTGACAGCCAGGCTAAAAAACACTAGTCTTTCACTAAAGGTTCTAGTGCCCTAGCCTAACATATATATTTACCTAAAGCTACCAAGTAGTCTAGCCAACACTTACCCCCCGAAGCGCATACATATAGACGCATATATTGACGCGCTCCCCTAGCCACACATACACTGATACGTAGCAGCAAGCACACTCACTACACATAGCCTGATCTCCCCACACCGCACTTCCCCTACTGTAGCATACCTTCTGGAATCTTATATCCAGAAGAACATCACCTTCACCTACACTCCTAAACTAACAATTTAAAGATTTAATTGCAAGGTATTCTATCCACCCCTGCTCAATATCCCACTGAGTTACACTGTCTGTTAATTCTTTCTGGCACCTCTCCCTTTCCGGTCCAGCCAGTCTGGGCTGGTCACTTCCCCTCTCCTTTTTCCCTTCTATATAGCCGTATCCCACCACTCCCTGGGGTGCCAGAGACTCACATACCTGTATTTATATGTTGAGATCGAAGGGTTCAATTATTACCTATTATTTGATGTTGTAACAAAATGTCATAAATATAGAAGGTGTTATTGACCCCTGCTCCGCAGTCTAGCAATACATATCAGACCTAGTAAACTTTACTGTACGGTGCTTTATACTTTTCAGATTGTTTTCAGAGTGCTTTATAAGAGAAGGTTGGTGCTAATCTTTAACCTTCAGGCATACCTAACAGTCTTAATACAATGCCCCACGGGCCCAGGCGTCAGGGGAAACCCTCCACTACCACTCAGAAGACTGTTTATGACCACTTTACTCAATCAGGAAAGGAATCTAACCCTGTCACCAACGAAGAGATGAGCGACCCTGAGTCGATCGATGCTGAATCTCATTCCAGCGTGCGCTCAGAAGCGCCATCACATCATTACATTACTAAGGCTACCCTACAGCATATGTTGGCCAGTCAAACGCGCTCTATCACCCAGGAAATTCAACGGTCTTCTGCGGAACTGAAAAAGGAAATCTCAGAGATTGGAGAAAGAGTTGAAGCACTAGAGCGGAAACAGGATGATCTAGCAGTAGATCAATCAAACCTGCTCACTTACTCTGAAACCCTAGCAGATCAGATGACTCAACTTGAATTTAAAATGGCAGACATCGAAGACAGATCTCGCAGAAATAATATCCGGTTTAGGGGTATTCCAGAAACCGTAGAAAATACTCATCTCCAACCCTACCTAAAGGAACTCTTTACAGTACTCGTGGGCACCCCAGATGGATATACTGATACAATGGAGAGAGCCCATAGAGCTTTAAGATCACGACTTACTCCAGCCGACAAACCAAGAGATGTAATTGTCTGCTTCCACAGCTACATATATAAAGACAAACTTATGCAAGCAGCCTTCAAAAGACCGCCTATGCCAGAAAAATTCAAGGATGTTCAACTCCTACCTGATCTTTCAACTCATACCCTACAGTACCGTAAAACCTTCCAACAAATTACTCTGACGCTCAGGAAGGCCAACATTAAATACAGATGGGGCCACCCTACAAACCTAGTGGTCACCAGAAACAACCAGAGCCACACAATTAACTCCATACCTCAGGGTATGGCTCTCCTGACCACATGGGGCCTACACCAGGAACAGCCTCCACCGCTACAGCCAACCCACCCAAAGCTGAGAGCTTCGGCTCCCGAATGGACCATTAAAGAGCAGAGAGCCAAGAAACCTAAAACTAACCCACCGTAAAAACACGCCTGGTAGCCTTTAACGGAACTTACCTAGACTTTATTTGATTTAGAAGTTTGATCTGTCACCAACAGATCATAACTGAGACTGAGTTAAAGCTTGAAAAGTTTACTATTAGATAGTACAATTAAGTTATGTGTTAGATTGTTGTTTAAGGTTGTTATCTTAATTTAAGTATTGCACATATGTAATAGCAAGTTAATTTACAATGTTTACTGCGGAGCAGGGTCCATATCAAAGACTCCTGCTTCTGTTAGCTCCTCGCCCCCATCACAGGCAGCCCACACTAGGGCTCCACCATAGCGAACTATTTTCGCTAACACTTCTTCACACTATCTGTTGCCTATTTCCCTCCCCCTATCCTCCCCACTTACACTAACTCTCAGTATTAAAAGACCTGACCTACTCTCCATACCTCTCTATGCCACCCCTTAAAATACTAACCCACAATGTACGAGGCCTAAACTCCCCACATAAACGTAGCCTTTTGGCTAGATCACTTAAATTCCATAACCCTGACGTAGCATTCCTTCAAGAAACACATTGGTCGTCAGACAATCCTCCTTGCACAATATCTAAAGACTACACTGTCCTCGAATACACCTCTTTTTCAAAAAAAGCCAGAGGTACGGCAATTCTAATCCATAAAAGAATAGCTTATGAACCAATCCAAGTTCTAAAAGACCCCCAATCTAGATTTCTCATTTTAACATGTAAGCTGGACCATACTGATCATACCTTAGTTTCTATCTATCTACCTAACTCACATCAGCCTAGATACCTCAAACGGATCCTACACACAGTTGACCGGATAAAAATAGGCAGAGTCTTACTGGCAGGGGACTTCAACATGACTTGGGATCCAGCACTAGACAGAAAAAGAACTGCATGGACAAAACACACCGCCCCTCCTGCTCAACTTTCCCAAAAGTTCAGACAAATAATTACCCATTTCTGCTACTTCGACGTATGGCGTTCACTTCATGCTAGAGATAGAGACTACACTCACTTCTCATTCCCTCATAAAACATACTCCAGACTCGATTATGTTTTTTGTTCAGCAGAAACCCTTGACCTAGTCAAACAGTCTAGCATCTCCCTATGCCCATGGTCTGATCATGACCTAATCTCAGTAACTCTCCGCTCAGCGGAGCGGCATAATGTGAAGCCTTCATGGCGCCTCCCGCATGACATCCTACAGGATGCTGCATTTAAGGAAACCTTGAGAAAAGACATAACCTTCTATTGCCAAACTAATGACAATAATCAGGTCAGAGACGACACACTATGGGGAGCGGCAAAGGCCACCTTTAGAGGTCTCATAATTAAGCAACAAGCTCATCTTAAAAAACTATCTGGCCTACCCCTTTCCAAATCCCATATTGAATTGCGTCGACTAGAACTCCTAAATAGAAGTACACCTTCAGATGACACCACAGCTCAAATTATACAGATTAAAAACCATATTAACCAACTAGAACTAAAACGCACCCAGGCAAACTTATTTAAGTTGAAACAGATTTCTTACCATAAGAGTAACAAAGCAGATACACTACTAGCAAATAAACTTAAAAACAGAGCGAGTACCTCAAGAATTCACCAGATCCAATTTGAGAACCAGATATACCGTAAGCCCTCAGACATTGGTATTTGTTTTGAGAAATTCTACTCAAACCTGTATAACCTAGAAAAAAATGCTAGCGACAAACTAACTCCTGTTGACAAAATATGCTCCTTCCTTCGCAGCTTAAAGCTCCCCTCATTGTCATCTGACGACCAAGAAACACTCTCATCCCCCTTCACCTCTAAGGAAATCAAACATGTAATAAAGCATCTAAAACCTTTTAAAACTCCGGGTCCAGATGGCTACTCAGCAGCCTTCTACAAAACATACACAAACGAATTAACCCCACTACTCTTAAGATTTTTTAACCACGCTAGAGAACAGGGTAGGTTTAGTCAGGAATTTTTGGAAGCAACGGTGATTACTATTCCTAAACCCCAAAAAGACCCATCCTTATGCTCCAATTACAGGCCAATCTCCTTGATTAATTTAGACATCAAAATTTATGCTAAACTATTTGCTACACGTATCTCTAAATTACTCCCGAACCTCATAAACTTAGACCAAGTAGGATTTATCCCTCACCGCGAGGGGCCAGACAATACTAGACGTCTCCTAAACATCTGCACCGAATCCACCAGACTAAATAGGCCATTCTCTGTTATCTCATTGGATGCAGAGAAGGCTTTTGACCGTGTTAGATGGTCCTATCTATGGGAAACTCTTAAAATTTTTGGTTTCCCAGATCAAATTATCAAGGCGATTCAGGCCCTTTATTCCACTCCCACAGCGGTAGTTAGAGGCCTAGGCTTTGTTTCACCCCCCTTCCCAATATCTAATGGCACCAGACAAGGATGCCCACTCTCACCCCTACTCTTTGCCCTGGCAATCGAGCCACTAGCAGAACAAATCAGACAAGATAAAAAAATTGATGGCATTCGCCTACATGGCACAATTCACAAGATTGCACTCTTTGCAGACGACATTACTATATTCTCGGCAGACCCCCTATCTTCATTCCCGAGACTAATAGAAATCTTAAACTCCTTTGGAGACATGTCACTCTACAAATTAAATCTAGATAAAACAGAAATCTACACCTGGGGAATCCCACAGAACACAGTTGACACCATCAAGGTCCAACACAGAGTACACTGCGTCGATAACTTCATCTCCCACTTAGGTGTTAAGATATCGAATAATATCCCTCAGATGATCAAAGACAACTACCTGCCTCTCCTAACCGAACTGCGTACTTTGAAAGACAAATGGGACTATACTCACATCTCATGGATAGGTAGATTAACAGCCCTTAAGATGTCCTTTCTACCTAAAATTACTTATTTATTTAGATCTCTCCCTCTCCGTATCCCGGGATATCTCCTTCACCAATTTCAGAGTGAAGTTACAAAATATATATGGCAGCACAAACCCCCCAGAGTGGCGCACAAAATCCTTCAAAGCCCCCTTAGTAGAGGAGGTATAGCCTCCCCATCAATAACTAGGTATTATGAAGGAGCCATGCTCACTCATATTTCACAATGGGGTGCTAAAGACTCCCCTAGTAAATGGAAAACCATAGAACAAGCCTCCCTCCCAAATCATATATTTTTGCCCGACTTAATTTGGATTCCGGCCCACCTAAGGCGTACCACAGACATTAGTAATAACATAATACGGGAATGCCTCGCCATGTGGGACAAGCTTAGACACTATCCACACATCGCCCCACATCCTTCACCTATTACTCCCTTGACAGGCCTCCTACGAGGCTTACCCGACTCTCATCCTAATGGCTGGACCAGAATTGGAATACAAACAGTAGCTGACCTTTGGGTTACCTCACCAACCCCGCGCTTCATGACACTCTCAGAAATAAAGGCAGGCTCCAACTTACCTAGGTACATGACGTACGAATACACAAGACTAAAGAGCTTTCTCACTAGCTGGGGATTCCAACCTGAGCTACAACGACCTCGTACACTCTGGGAAACGACTTGGCAACAAGGCAACAAACTACACAGACCTTTATCAATGCATTACACATTAATAGGAAACACAGACCCTGAGAACAAACTTCCTCACTTACTCACTTGGGAATCAGTTCTGAACCTGACTCTGACCCCACAAGTATGGCAACACGTAATTTCCCTCACTAAAAAAGCACTACACTGTGTCACACTCTTTGAAACATATTACAAACTCTTAACGAACTGGTACCTTACCCCTGCGAGACTTAATAAAATGTTTGCCTCCGCCTCTCCCCTATGCTGGCGCAATTGTGGCAAAAAAGGAGACTCCTTACACATATGGTGGGAATGCCCCAAGTTAAAACCCTTATGGAGTACATGCTTCCGTACGCTAGGGAGATTAGGCATAACACTTCCTATAACTCCTTCTAATGCCCTCTTACACATAGGCATCACTAAATTACCTAAGCATCAAGCATATTTAGCAATCTACTTGCTAACAGCTACTAAAGCGACAATAGCCAAGGCATGGAAAACTGTGACACCCCCAAAATGGTCATGCATTCTAAACTATATGGCATATATCTATAATATGGAGAAACCTATCTTTTCCTCTCTAAATAATTCAGACCTATTTGAATTAGTATGGGCAGATTGGCAATCTAACCACACCACTACTTGGGCCCCGAACACTAGAGTAATCACACACTAGGTAACCCTCCCCATGTACCATCCGCATATGAACCAAATCCCTGCCTCTAACAATTACCCTCCCGTTCCCTTTTCCCCATTCCCTCCCCCCCACCCCAATTTACCCACCCCATTTGACTTGAGCTATATTTCGTTCTCTTTTTCATTTTAGGAACGCATTCTAACCTGACATATTTTTGAATGTTCCAATTTATCTGTCCACACTCTCTGTAGGAGCCTACGTGCTCCAAATTATTTAATATGTCACTGTTGTATTTGAGAAATCTTTACTAATAAAAAAAAAAAAACTTGAAAAAAAAAAATTTGACTTTTTTTTCCCTGTGGGCTGTTAGGCTCGCGGGGGCTGAAAATGCTTCATTTTATTGCGTCATTTTTGGCGCAAAAAATCTTTTCTGTTTCCGGCGTCATACGTGTCGCCGGAAGTTGCGTCATATTTTGACGTCCTTTTGCGCCAAAAATGTCGGCGTTCCGGATGTGGCGTCATTTTTGGCGCCAAAAAGCATTTAGGCGCCAAATAATGTGGGCGTATTATTTGGCGCCAAAAAATATGGGCGTCGCTTTTGTCTCCACATTATTTCAGTCTCATTTTTTCTTTGCTTCTGGTTACTAGAAGTTTGTTTTTTGCCATTTTTTCCCATTCCTGAAACTGTCATTTAAGGAATTTGATCAATTTTGCTTTATATGTTGTTTTTTCTCTTACATATTGCAAGATGTCTCACGTTGCATCTGAGTCAGAAGATACTTCAGGAAAATCGCTGTCTAGTGCTGGAACTACCAAAGCTAAGTGTATCTGCTGTAAACTTTTGGTAGCTATTCCTCCGGCTGTTGTTTGTATTAATTGTCATGACAAACTTGTTAAAGCAGATAATATTTCCTTTAGTAATGTACCATTGCCTGTTGCAGTTCCTTCAACATCTAAGGTGCAGAATGTTCCTGATAACATAAGAGATTTTGTTTCTGAATCCATCTAGAAGGCTATGTCTGTTATTTCTCCTTCTAGTAAACATAAAAAATCTTTTAAAACTTCTCTCTCTACAGATGAATTTTTAAATGAACATCATCATTCTGATTCTGATGACTCTTCTGGTTCAGAGGATTCTGTCTCAGAGATTGATGCTGATAAATCTTCATATTTATTTAAAATGGAATTTATTCGTTCTTTACTTAAAGAAGTACTAATTGCTTTAGAAATAGAGGATTCTGGTCCTCTTGATACTAATTCTAAACGTTTAGATAAGGTATTTAAATCTCCTGTGGTTATTCCAGAAGTTTTTCCTGTTCCTAATGCTATTTCTGAAGTAATTTCCAGAGAATGGGATAAATTGGGTAATTCATTTACTCCTTCTAAACGTTTTAAGCAATTATATCCTGTGCCGTCTGACAGATTAGAATTTTGGGACAAAATCTCTGACGGCACAAGGAGTTTGGGAATCTCAGGAGGTGAGATTACCGATCAATATTTTGGAACTCCGTGCAATTTTCAGAGCTCTTCAGTCTTGGCCTCTTCTGAAGAGAGAATCGTTCATTTGTTTTCAGACAGACAATGTCACTACTGTGGCATACATCAATCATCAAGGAGGGACTCACAGTCCTCTGGCTATGAAAGAAGTATCTCGAATTCTGGTTTGGGCGGAATCCAGCTCCTGTCTAATATCTGCGGTTCATATCCCAGGTATAGACAGTTGGGAAGCGGATTATCTCAGTCGCCAAACGTTGCATCCGGGCGAATGGTCTCTTCACCCAGAGGTATTTCTTCAGATTGTTCAAATGTGGGAGCTTCCAGAAATAGATCTGATGGCGTCTCATCTAAACAAGAAACTTCCCAGGTATCTGTCCAGATCCCGGGATCCTCAGGTGGAAGCAGTGGATGCATTATCACTTCCTTGGAAGTATCATCCTGCTTATATCTTTCCGCCTCTAGTTCTTCTTCCAAGAGTAATCTCCAAGATTCTGAAGGAATGCTCGTTTGTTCTGCTGGTAGCTCCGGCATGGCCTCACAGGTTTTGGTATGCAGATCTTGTCCGGATGGCCTCTTGCCATCCGTGGACTCTTCCGCTGCGACCAGACCTTCTATCGCAAGGTCCTTTTTTCCATCAGGATCTCAAATCCTTCAATTTAAAGGTATGGAGATTGAACGCTTGATTCTTGGTCAAAGAGGTTTCTCTGACTCTGTGATTAATACTATGTTACAGGCTCGTAAATCTGTATCCAGAGAGATATATTATAGAGTCTGGAAGACTTATATTTCTTGGTGTCTTTCTCATCATTTTTCTTGGCATTCTTTTAGAATTCCGAGAATTTTACAGTTTCTTCAGGATGGTTTAGATAAAGGTTTATCCGCAAGTTCTTTGAAAGGACAAATCTCTGCTCTTTCTGTTCTTTTTCACAGAAAGATTGCTAATCTTCCTGATATTCATTGTTTTGTGCAAGCTTTGGTTCGTATAAAACCTGTCATTAAGTCAATTTCTCCTCCTTGGAGTTTGAATTTGGTTCTGGGGGCTCTTCAAGCTCCTCCGTTTGATCCTATGCATTCATTGGACATTAAATTACTTTCTTGGAAAGTTTTGTTCCTTTTGGCAATCTCTTCTGCCAGAAGAGTTTCTGAATTATCTGCTCTTTCTTGTGAGTCTCCTTTTCTGATTTTTCATCAGGATAAGGCAGTGTTGCGAACTTCTTTTGAATTTTTACCTAAAGTTGTGAATTCTAACAACATTAGTAGAGAAATTGTGGTTCCTTCATTATGTCCTAATCCTAAGAATTCTAAGGAGAAATCATTGCATTCTTTGGATGTTGTTAGAGCTTTGAAATATTATGTTGAAGCTACTAAGTCTTTCCGAAAGACTTCAAGTTTATTTGTTATCTTTTCCGGTTCTAAAAAAGGCCAGAAAGCTTCTGCCATTTCTTTGGCATCTTGGTTGAAATCTTTAATTCATCATGCCTATGTTGAGTCGGGTAAAACTCCGCCTCAAAGGATTACAGCTCATTCTACTAGGTCAGTTTCTACTTCCTGGGCGTTTAGGAATGAAGCTTCGATTGATCAGATTTGCAAAGCAGCAACTTGGTCCTCTTTGCATACTTTTACTAAATTCTACCATTTTGGTGTTTGAATCTTCTGCTTCTGTTTTTCATTAAACTTTATTTTGGGTGTGGATTATTTTCAGCAGGAATTGGCTGTCTTTATTTTATCCCTCCCTCTCTAGTGACTCTTGCGTGGAAAGATCCACATCTTGGGTAATCATTATCCCATATGTCACTAGCTCATGGACTCTTGCTAATTACATGAAAGAAAACATAATTTATGTATGAACTTACCTGATAAATTCATTTCTTTCATATTAGCAAGAGTCCATGAGGCCCGCCCTTTTTTTGGGGTGGTTATGATTTTTGTATAAAGCACAATTATTCCAATTCCTTATTTTATATGCTTTCGCACTTTTTTATCACCCCACTTCTTGGCTATTCGTTAAACTGAATTGTGGGTGTGGTGAGGGGTGTATTTATAGGCATTTTGAGGTTTGGGAAACTTTGCCCCTCCTGGTAGGAATGTATATCCCATACGTCACTAGCTCATGGACTCTTGCTAATATGAAAGAAATGAATTTATCAGGTAAGTTCTTACATAAATTATGTTTTTTACATGCTGCAGTGTTAAAATAACATTCTCTATTTTCTTAGAGCATATCACTTTAAAGCAAATTCCTTTATTTTACTTTGTTGTCCAAGTCTTGCTCCTGTGCTACTCCAGGCAAGGATACAGCAGGTACATATACCAGCCTAATCCTCATCTTGAGTAGAGTAATGTTAGTCCAGTAATGCAACTTTGGCTTCATTCCTATAAAAATGCTAGATACATAGTAAGTGAATTTGTTTAAAAATTAAATGCTTCGGGGGGGCGGAGCTTGGCCGCGCTGGGAGATGGCTGACTGATCCAAGAGCTCCTAGGCCCCACTACCCAAACCATATAAAAATAGCCTAATATATTACACATATACATTGAGAGACTCAGCTCTACAGTGGGGAGCAAGTATAGAAGCAGCCCGTATACCCAAAAAAAGAAAACAGGAATAACCACGCACTCGATATCCCCAGAAATACCAGGGACCGCAGCTGGAACTACGCCACGGGCGCTCTGGCGCCATGACCGCATAGACCGCACAGCAGCTCCGTGAGCAGCTAAATAGCAGCGGCCCGACCGCCACAGGTTACAAAAGGCAGTACCCAGAATCAGGATCAGGGGTTTACCGAGTGCAGGCTCCCGTAAGTTGTGACGTCATCGGTTGCGACAAGTGGGGTCAGCGCTACCGATCATCAGGCCAAAAACTTGTCAAGCTGTTAAAGAAGGCACAGGTATTTAAGAATTTCCTGCAGGGGACCACTTCACGAGCCTCAATACCTCACCCACATAAAAAATAACAAACCAGGGGGTACAAACCAAACGGCTAATAAAAAGGAAGCTTGCAAAGGGGGGCCACATAAGATTTAGGCAGCTATAAGCCTAACATTCAAACTCTGTCACGCAGCAGTGATCACCCAAGCAGTGAACCTCAGGCCCACATATAAAGACTGCAAGTAAAGGGTATACACCGAATTGCCACACCAATTAGAGCACACTAACGGGAGATTGGCATAAAAAGCTGTCAGCAGCAGTCAGACAGGGGAAAAACAAAGATCAAAAGAAAAAATAAAAGGGAAAATAAAGCAAAAAAAACATTCTCAAACCCCCGCAACTGGCCATGCCAGGCCGCAGATCAGCTAAGCCAGATATCACAAATAAAGTAAAGCCAATACAGCAATATCTTAAACTACAAGAACCTATAGTCCCAACACAAAAGATGGAACAAGTTAAAATCACAGATCAGCCAGACCAGCATACACCCCCTGCCTCCATGTGTACAGCACAAATCTTAACTAAAGATGACATCAACTCATTGTGTACTAAAGAGGACATTAAAGAAATAATAGGGGAAGTGAAAAACTGGTATGGGGATCTTAAAAAGGACATATCAAAAGTCTCCAGCAGAGTAACAGCACTGGAGGAGCACTACAACACAACAGATAATGATGTCCAACACATTTCAAAAATGGTCTACGACCAGCAGGAAACAATACATCATTTATTAGACAGGGTGGAAGACCTGGACAACAAGAGTAGGCGCAATAACTTACGTATACGTGGTATACCAGAATCAATTCAACCTTCTGCAATAGAGGGGTGCTTACAGGACTTATTTAGAACAATTAAAGGCAATAACAGCGCCCCAGACGTAAATATTGAAAGAGCCCACAGAGCCCTTAGAGCTAAACCCCCACCAAAAGCACCCCCACGAGACATCATACTGAAGCTCCTCAACTTCAAGGATAAAGAAGAAATCCTCAGACATGCGAGGCAAAAACAGAAGATTATGCATGCAGGTAACCACATTCAGGTTTTTGCTGACTTGAGCCCCACAACCCTGCAGAAAAGGAGAGACCTGCACTTCATCACATCAGTCCTTAGGGACAAGAATATACCATACAGATGGGGCTTCCCCGTAAGTGTCATCGCAACTAGAGGAGGTACCACGGCAGTTTTCAGAAACCTCGATGACCTTTCCAACTTCAACAGCGCCCTACAACTCAACATAACAGAGCCTGAAGAGGAACAGCTTGGTCAGAGAGATAATCAACGTGCACATGGTAAAGAAACGGGCTCGCAAATAAGAAATCTACAACCTCCTGACCCCTCAAGACCACAAGAAATGAACTGCACAGGCAATTGACTTGCCTTTCTCAATAGGCTGGACAGTTCTCTCAGATGCTCCAACAAGGCTAAAGGTCGTATTATCTGTTATTTTTAGAGGGTTAACTTTGTTTTTCACTCTCACCCTTTATTAAAACGGTTTGGGGGTAGGGATACTACTCCTTGTATAGTTACTTCTGATATTATCTGTTAATCTTATCACTTGTATGCAGTTGGCAGTTATCAGAAATCAATTTTGTCAAACCACTATTGCTTTGTAGTTACGGTTACAGATATTCTATACCAATACTGTGCTACACTGTTTATAATAAGTCACTGGTGATTGTACTGTTTTAATATTTATTGACATTTGTTTGCAAAAGTACTCCTTGCCGCATTTGTACATCCAAACATAACAACAAATAATGACTTCACGCACCCACACGCTCTCACTAACGACAGTAAACGTAAAGGGATTGAATAGCCCCGAAAAGAGATCTATAGTCTTCAGGGACTTATACAAAAACACAGGGGACATCCTTTTTATCTAAGAAACGCACTTCAAAAGGGGGAGAGAGCCAAAGACATTAAGCCACAAATACAAGACGACATTCCTGGCTTCAGGTTCATCTAAAAAAGGGGGGGTGGGAATACTTTTCAAAAACTCTGTAAACATTCAGGCCACCTATGTAGAGAAGGACAAGGACGGCAGATACCTAATTTTAGTAGGCCTCTTATTTAATAAACCGGTCACATTCGCAAATATTTACTTACCCAATAAAGAGCAACAACATACATTCAGGACTATTTTCCGGTCACTCCTAGTACATGCTAAAGGAACCCTATTTATCGGAGGAGACTTTAATCTACCTCTAGATCCCTCCATAGATACATTCACTGGCAGTACCAGCACTCCCCAGAAAGTAATTAAGTCAGTTAAAAACCACCTTCAACAACTAAGATTACAAGACATATGGAGGGTACTTAACCCTAAAACCAAGGACTACACCTTCTACTCCCACCCTCACGCCTCATACACGAGAATTGATTACATATTCACTGACCAAACAGGGTTAGCCTTGATAGCAGATTCTAAAATCCTACAGATCACATGGTCGGACCATGCGCCTGTTCAGTGTGTGGTAGAATGGCCAGATCTGCCGCAAAAACCATACATTTGGAGGCTTGATGATTACTTGCTAGAACACGCGCTGACTAACATAGAGATAGAGAAAATACTAACCGACTACTTTAGAGAGAACGCTACGGAAGAAATAACACCAGCCACACTGTGGGAAGCCCATAAAAGTGTATTGAGGGGGGAATTCATCGCCTTAAAAGCTAGGGAGAAAAGGGAAAAAAGGCAATTCGTAAATTCTACACTTTCACAAATTGGCTACTGGGAAAAACAACATAAACAAGACCCGCAGTCCAAGACACTACTAAAATCCCTGACTAAGGCTAGACAGTCCCTTAGAGACCACCTTAACAAAGAACATCAATTGAAATCCTCTATACTTAAGCAGAAATATTTTGACGTACAGGACAAAGCAGGTACTTCCTTAGCTAGAGCTCTCAGGAGAAGACAGTTGGACACATACGTTCAGGACATACAAGACAAACAAGGTAGAGCACAAAAAGACAGTAAAAGTATTGCGGAAGTTTTCAGACAATACTACTCCACACTATATAATATACCAGACCACGCCACACCGCAAGATATAGAAAAATACCTGACAGATCTGGACCTGCCCACCCTTGAGAAAGAAGACACTGACAAGCTAGACTCTCCCATCACAATTGATGAAATTAAAAAGGCAGTTCAGGACATGCCAAGTGGGAAAAGCCCAGGCCCTGATTATTATAAAAAATACATAGACCACTTGGCAATGCACTTGGCGAATCTATTCAACTCTTTCACACCCTCCACAGGTGAAAATATGCTAGAAGCGCACATAACCGTACTACAAAAGCCGGGAAAACAACCAGACAGACCAGAACACTTTCGCCCAATTTCATTGCTGAATTCGGACATAAAAATCTTTGCAAAAATACTTGCAAACAGAATAAACCTCTATCTACCCAAACTGATTAACACTGATCAGGTGGGGTTCGTGCCGGGGAGAGAAGCAAGGGACAACACGATAAAGGCCCTTCAAATTATATCCTATGTCAAAGTTAACAAAATCCCAGCGGTCTTAGTTTCCACAGACGCGGAAAAAGCCTTTGATAGGGTTAATTGGCTATTCTTAAAAGCAACCATGCAAAAAATGAAATTCGGCAACAAATTTTTAGCTCAGGTCTTCTCTCTATACGCGCACCCCACAGCCAAAGTAAAGGTAAACGGCCTACTTTCGGAGAGATTCTATATAAAGAATGGGACGAGACAGGGCTGCCCGCTCTCCCCAGTGCTCTTCGCACTGTCCATAGAGCCACTAGCAAAGAAAATAAGAAACAACACACAGGTTACAGGCGTCACTATAGGACACAGCGAGCACAAGCTGGCTCTATACGCGGATGACATCCTCCTCACCCTCACGAAGGTAGATCTGGCCATACCAAAAGTTATTCAGATGTTTAGGGAGTTTGGACAGGTTTCTAATTTTTTAGTTAACACCACAAAATCAGAGTTGATAAACATATCCTATGAAGATAAGACACTAGACCAATTAATTCCCAACTGTCCCCTAAAAAAACAAAACGTGACATTGAAATACCTGGGCATACATTTAGCACCTGACATAAAGACTATATTCCTGGCCAACTTCAAAAAATTAGAGGAATCTTTGCTAACAGATCTCTCGAGCTGGAGAAATAAATCAATCTCTTGGGTGGGCAGAATAAATGTAATAAAAATGAATGTCCTACCGAGGATCTTGTACTTGTTACAGACTACGCCAATACACCTGCCATTCCAATACCTAACCCGCTTACAATCACTGATTGAACAATTCATATGGAAAGGGATCAAGCCGAGAATTACAAAACAAACACTGTATTTGCCCAGAGAGAAGGGTGGCTTAGGGGTCCCTGATGTCCACACATACAAAAATGCCATTGCACTACACAGACTGTTAGACTGGTGCACAAACAGCGAACACAAGCAATGGGTTCAAATTGAGAGACACATTATGGGAGTAAGTAATGCAGGGACAACAGCTTGGATTCAAGACAAGCATCGACCCGATATGATACACCAATACCCAATACTGACTGAATTCTTCACAACATGGGACAGACTGATAGCCACCTCCACAGGTATCTCGCACGCATACTCCCCAATGCTTTCTCTATGCCACAACCCTACACTCCCATGGACTATTAAAGACAAACATCTAGAGAAAGGCAGACACATTAAAAATAGTACAATAGCAATATTTTTCCAGGAGGGCAAACTCAGGACGTTAGACGACATTGAGGAATTACACCCAGACATTCATCTGAACTGGTACTCCTACGCACAAATGCGTCACTTCATCGCAACACATCCGCATAAACAGCACCTCTCCAGAAAAATAACATCATTTGAAGGCCTATGTCTACTAGAAAATACACCTAGACATGCCATATCCATCCTATATAAACAATTAACAACTAAGGATGAGTCACAACTGCCATCTTACACCAAAGCCTGGGAGAGGGAGTTGGGGATAAACTTAAACCACAAGAACTGGTATAAAGCTTTCCAGACCACCAAAAAATCCTCCATCTCTACTAGGGTGCTGGAGATGAATTACAAATTTCTAACCAGGTGGTACCTCACTCCAAACAGACTACATAAGATTTATAAAACGGCCTCCAATAAGTGCTGGAGGGGATGCGGGGAGGTGGGAGACCCAACACACATATGGTGGAAGTGTGACAGGTTGGACTTGTTCTGGGTAGAGGTACTCAAACAGATTTCAGACATTGTGGGCCATGGAATTCCTAATGACCCCCAAATCCTACTATTTGTGGGAGTTCCAAAACTGACTAACCCCATAGTAAGCACTCTACTTATCCTATTAATTAACAGTGCTAAAATGCTAATTCCAAAACACTGGAAATCCAACGTAGTCCCCACGGCAACAGAATGGAGGGAGCAGGTAGAAAACTTACTCCACTTAGAGAGATATCATCACCTTAGATCAGGTTCCATAGAAACACATGAGCTAATGTTAAGTATGTGGAAGCACTACACCCCTGACACACCCACTGACACATGAGCGGGGCCTACCCAATACACCTGAACGACCTGTGACTCCAACTGCTATCACTCTCATAACACTGCTCACTGACAACTTGCCTCCATTGCCAGCAATGTCTGCCGCAAGCTTGGCCGGGGAGAAGCCCGGATGAGGTCGCTACTGTACAGACTATAATAACCTGTTAAGTGATGATGCTATGTCTGCTTACCCTGCAATTTGCCTATCCACTCAACAATCGTCAAGTGCACCAGATAGGCACAACACCAAAATAAATTACGGACAACAGAGAGCTTGCCTAGATACAATGCTGGACTTTACCAGAACTATTATCATGTGAAGAGTGCACTTTCCTACTAGGAGAAAATTGACTTTAACCATATGTCACTAGCACATGTATGGACACTTGCTCCATGTTGAGCGTAACAGAGAATACTATGTTAAAACCTTGCAAATTGCCTTACACTTTTGAGTATTGTTTCTGTATCTATGAAAGTTCTAAATAAAGCTTTTTTAAAAATTAAAAAAAAAAAAAAAAATTAAATGCTTCACGAAAATAGAGCGTTTCTTTTTGTTTACACTAGAATGAACGTGAAACCTAAACTTTTTCTTTCATGATTCAAATACATTGCACAATTTAATTTTTTTTTTTACTTCTGTTATCTAATTTAGTTCATTTTCTTGGTGTCCTTTGTTGAAAAACGGGTGGGCTCAGGGCCGTTCATCTGGAGCACTATATAGCAGAGGTTTTGCAAGAATGCTTTTAACAATGTTATACATTGTGGAAACACTACAAGGATACCATGAGAATTAAATTGAAATTAAATTTGGAAATAAAATTGGACTTTTTTTAAATTCTGTTTAATCTAAATCCTGAAAAAATCAATTTGAGTTTCATGTCCCTTAAAAACGATACGACTGTAATAAAATGAGTAAAAGTAAAGTGTTTGCAAATCATAATTAGTCAACAATATATTATTTAAGGAGAATTTTGTTTGCTTTTTGTTAATATAATTCATAACTGCTATGTATCCATCATCTGCTGCAACAGAGTTTAATTACATATCTTGTTCCCATGGGGTTTTTTTTTTCTTCAGGATGAGTTAATAACAACCAAAAGGAGTTATGAAGATCAGTTAAGCATGATGAGTGACCATCTTTGTAGTATGAATGAAACATTATCTAAACAAAGAGAAGAGATAGATAATTTGAAGATGGCTAACAAGGTGAGCTATATTATTAAATTACACAATTGTATTGTAAAAAAACTGACAGTGATTATCTTATTATGGAAGATAATAATCTACATTTGTACAGTAATTAAAGAACGGATGATAATTCCCTAATCTGAACGCCAGATGTTGTGGTATGAATATATATAATGTATTGCCTGGAGGGGGTGCTATATTTCTTTCATACAGGTGGTAAGAGTCCACGATCGATTACTCTTGGGAATTTCTCTTCTCTACCACTAGGGGGAGGCAAAGATTCCCAAACCCCAAGAGCTCTATAAAATCCCTCTCACATCACATATAACTTGTAGTCACGACAGCCTCCTGGGTTCCCACGCTGTCTGATGTGTTTAGCGTGTGAACAAAGATCCTGCCCCTTTCTCTACCTTTTGACTGTTATGCCTCCAATGTCCGAGTAGAGCTGTGCTGCAATGGATTCTATGTGGACCCGAAGGTGCTCAGCTTGGTAGGGAAAAGTTCTTTAACGATAAGTTTAGAAAAAAGCCAGCAAGCACTTTCTTCCTTTAAAAGTCCAAGTTTATTCAACATACATTAAAAGGATTGCTTGAAATAATATCAAACAGCTTTAGGCATCAGTATAGTCTGACATGTTTCGGCCGTAGCCTTAATCATAGACATAATTAAAACCAAATGTGCTATTAAAATTTATACCTTTAGCTTGTTACTCCTTGGTTCACTGAAAACACTTGAACAGTCATCAATGTTTACACCTACTAATGTATTTAACCCTTAATCTACCTTGTATTACAGAGTAGCTATGCTCATTTCTGCATTCACTTTAATCAACAGATCTTAAGGCGATGATATATACTATTGTACAACAGCAAAAAAAATTATGAGAACTAAAGATTAGTAAGACACCTGTATATGGGAACTATTGCATCACTTATCTAGGTTTCAAAATTGTACACACTCTAGTACACTCTTAGGTTTATTAGAGTACTGGTACTTTTGAGATGGAAGCTTCCAATAGCTATAGGGGGTCCAGTAACCTTTACTATTCACAAACTTTGATTGCTATGCTGAACTGGACCAATTAGAGAATGACTTTGAACAGATCTTTAATGATACTTTAGTCACTAGTTCTCTGAGTGGCCGATTTCAGACACTGGAAATGTTGATGAAGAAGGAAACTAAACGAAAATGGGATAAATGGACCTTAGAAAGATATATCCGTCTAAGAATTGTCCCTCGTGGTCTCCGGATCAGAAAATTTCCAGCTTTTGCAATAGAGTATAGGACATTCATAGATAACTGGATTAATAATCTGTCTAAATGTTCATTTAAACTCATGCAATTGATTATAAAATACAAGGATTTCCAACTTTTGGGAGTAAGAGAAGAGATAGAAAAGTTACAGACAGAATTGGACGCACGCATCACAGAGGTTAAATATAAAGAATATGATAGTATAATTAAGGAAACTATAGCCACACTAAAGAAAGAAATAATCAAGACCAAACATGAAAAATTCATGAGACCAACAGGATTATTCCCAGAATAGAGTATATATATGGCAAAGATTCCCTAGAAATAGGTCAAGGGATAGAAATAGGAAAAGACACCTAGGCAAGGGAGGAAATCAGAATTCAGAAAATTCAGACTCCAACTTCGGAGGCTCAGAGTCGGGGGGAACGAGTCACTCAGAGAATGAAATGTCTGATAATGATCAAGACAACAGTCAAACAGGTATTAACCCTAAATCGATACTCAAGTCACAAAGAACGGTCAGGTTTGTAGGTAATATAGCTGATACCACAGTACATTCAGGTAATGGTAGACTACCTCCCAACACAGTGGTCATAGAAAGTGATATGACCACACTAGAGAATAGAGATGCAAGAGATCTCAAACAGGTTTTTTATACTGCCCCAGTGAATCCCTCCTTAAGAGGAGGAAGAGGAGGGGAGGGAAGAGGAACAAGAAGAGGAGCAAGGGGAGGAAGAATGAACCATTCACAGTATTACCTGAGACAGAACAAGTGTAACGAATCAAACCTTCTCAGCGTCACAATAAAGGGGTGTGGGCATGAAGGAGTTAATAGCACACAGCTCTGGTTCCCTTACCCTTGCAACTCTGCAAAAGGACCTTAAAAGAGACACCACAGTAGTCCCCAGATCTTGTCCACACTGCTCTAATTAACGATTTCTCTGCTGCCACCACCAAAACTTTTAAAATTAAAGGGGAGTTTTGGGGAACCCCTAAAAACTCACACTATTTAATACTTAGGTAACGTGCCTTTAACATTGTCTCAACAGGAGTGTGAATTCGGATATTAGAGCCCAAAGACAGAATGAGATTTTCTATGTGTTTAATAACAAAAATATCAATACAGGTTACACAGTGCAAAATTATAAAGACATTCAAAATAACATACAAATGCAAAGCTACAGTTCTTTAAAAACAAAATGGGACATGAAAAGAATTACACAATATCTTTCTTATTATCAAATTCCTTTAGATATGTGGAGAGCTGCTGATCATGTAGATGTCTTTGGTCCCCAGGGCAGTTCTGCCTAAAAAAAACGATTTCTTGCCTACTTGAATCCAATTCTCTTTGTCTTGTCAAAGACAATGCCCTGGTTATGATTTACAACGGGTTCAACCAATTACAAACAAGTCTTAGCCCCCACTATCAGTCATCAAGGGGAGGAGTGTTCTGCATTCCTACACACAGTTACACAAACAGCATTAGTCTAAGGAGGGGGAAGGGGTCTCATCCCACAGCTTCTCTGAATAAAGATTTCACACAGAAAAAGGCAATTCACATTAACCTTTTTCCAGGCTGAGAACACAATACCACCTCTGCTGAGTAGCCAATCCAGGTATCAACTACTCCACATGATTGTATCATGACAAAGAAACAGGTGAAATATTAATAGGGAATACAGCTCCTAATAACGTGATCAACCTGACTGACTATCCCTTAAGTGACGGTAAACTCAAAGTATTGAGTTATGGATTAGGTTTTGTACATACAAGTAAATTCAATTTATTTCAAACTTTGGTAGATGTCAACAGGTTGATTCGAAATATGAAACTTAAACATTTCAGACATCAACAAACTGACAATTCAGGTAGTAGGGACACCACACAAAGGCCGTCAGATAATATCAATGACAATATTCCCCCTTGATTTTTCTGAATTTCAGGATATTGAAAATCTGGTAAGCCTTGAGAGAGAAGGACAAATACAGGCAATGGAGATTAATTCACACAGGGGTTTCAGACCCAAGTCAGTGTTCTACCCAGTCCAATCGAGAGGGGATATCCTACTAACCTTCCAAAAAAGAATTGAAGCAGACCTAATCAACTTAGCTAAGGAACCGGTTACACATCATTCTAATTTATCTAAAGAAGAGAGGAAGGCCATTGACACCGTAAAGAAGAATGACCAGCTAGTAATTAAGATGGCAGACAAGGGTGGGAGCTTAGTGGTGTGGAGCAAGGAGGCCTACAAGGATGAGATCTTAAGGCAGCTAGATTGCCGCGATGATTATAGATCATTACCAGGTAACCCTACGTCAGTCTTCTTGAGAGAAATAAGGTCACTACTGGATGATGGCCTAGAAGAAGGCCATATTGATCGAGACACTCGCGACTTCCTAGCTGTACAAGAACCAATCATACCCATCTTTCATATCCGCCCAAAGGTCCATAAATCCACGGTGGAAGTTAAAGGGCGCCCTATCGTTTCAGGTATAGGGTCTGTATGTGAACCACTCTCAGAATGGTTGGACAGTTTGCTCCAATCATTGGTTTCTAACCTCAATAGCTATTTGAGGGATACTAAACATCTCTTGCAGATTCTTGAAAACTGTAACTGGGAACCACACTACAGTTGGTTAACGGTGGATGTGGTGTCCCTTTACTCTTCAATACCGCATGAGATGAGTTTAAGAGCAATAAGGTTCTTTCTGGAGAGGGATACCACCTACACATCTAACTTCATAAATTACATAATAGAAGTAACCAGTTTTCTTCTCAAACATAACTATTTTAGGTTTGATGGGAATTATTTCCTCCAGATAAGGGGCACTGCAATGGGGGCTAAATTCGCCCACTCGTTTGCCAATCTCACTATGGGATGGTGGGAACTTAGCACTATATATGGAGGAAACAACAAATTTGCCAAAAAAATCAAGTCATGCTATAGGTTTATATATGACTTGATTTTCATATGGAAGTGGAATATGAGAGAGGTGGTTGACTTTAACTACCTCAACCAGAACATATGGGGTTTGAAATTTACATTCGAGTCCAACAAATTCTCAATCTGCTATCTTGACCTGAAACTAACATCTAATATGGAAACCAAAAAGGTAGAAACATCAAATTATAGGAAGTCAATTTCGGGGAATACCCTTTTGCATGGAAGAAGTAGTCACCCAGTTATTGTACAAAAATCCATAGCAAAAGGACAATTTGTCTGAATGAAAAGAAACTGTTCTAATAATCGAGAATATAAAAAACACAGTGAGGATTTAAAAAAGCGACTGCATGACAGAGGGTATAATAAGCAGATGATAGAGAAAGTGAAAAAAACAGGTGAATATGACAGACAACTTTTGTTAAAAGATACACCAAAGACTGCTGTAACAAGACAAGACGCAGAGCAAGTGACTTTTGTCACCCAATACTCTTCTAACTACAATGACGTTTGTAAGATAATCAAAAGACATCTACCTATGTTAACAGCAGACGAAGGACTAACTGAGAGAGTCAAAAAGGGGTGCAGATTTTCTTACAGGAAAGGAGTTACCCTGGGTAATATCTTGTCACCTAGTGACACCCACTAAATCATGAAACTAGTTCTTGGTTAACATCGAAAGGGATGTATAGGTGTGGCTATAGCCAGTGTATTCCCTGTAGTTTCACACAAGAGGAGAAAACTTTAGATCAAATGTAACCTCTAAAGAATATCAGATTGAGAGCTGTGTGAATTGCAGGTCTAAATTTGTAGTCTATATGGTGCACTTGCTCAGAGAAAACAGTATATTGGATGCACATCCAGGGAGGCCATGGAGAGAATTCGCCAGCACCGCTCAGATATTAAGAGATCAGATGCTAGATCAGAACTAGCCAAACACTTCATATAGGAACATGCTAGTTCCAATTTGACCTTCAAGTGGAAAATAATAGAAAAGTTAAAAAAGAAAAAAAGAGGAGGAGATTTGAACAAATTGCTGTTCAAGAGAGAGGCCTTTTGGATCTTCTCCCTGGCCACCATGATCCCCAATGGATTTAATTCCATCTATGATATTATCAACTTTTGGGAATAGGTGAACACCAGGTGCTGAAATATCTTGCGATATCCTATAAGATATACACATGACGGCATCTCAGGAATATGAACACATATTAGAGGATTAGTTATGCATAGGCCCTTAGCCAGTCAGGAAACATTGCCACCCTAGTATGATAATTTCACAGTCCATACTATTTGTATATATTCTGGAGTTGTTAGTATGGATTTATACGGATTAAGTGTATAGAGGAGAAATTATAATATTGAACAATATGATAGTAGTTAATTTAAGGTTAAAAACTTTATTTGTTCTTCGATCTATACCCATAATAAAGACTAGTTAGCTTCATACCATTTAAGTTAACCTGATAATATGTATGAGAACAATTTCATATGGAGGAAATAGGGTACTCTAGAATAATCATACCTTACCTCTTATTTCTCCGGCACTCTTTAACATCAGTGCTGGAAAAATATATGAGAACACTTAGATAGTTTTGTAAGAGTACTGGTATTTGTACACTGTAGAGTATAATTCCTATTGTTCACTATTATAAGTCTTAATTGTAGAGAGGATTGTAATGTCTAGGAGTTGCGAGAGTATAAGCTATAGTGTCTAGCAGAGTGCAATACAATATAATCATGCTAGACTTGCACTCTATTTTTTCAATATAATGCCATACCTATTATGCTGGTACGTTTATCTTTTTATGTATTTATATTTCTTTGAGTTGATTGTAGACAGAATTATTATATTCAGCTGCGAGTGGGTTTTTTTTTTGCTGTTGTACAATAGTATATATCATAGCCTTAAGGTCTGTTGATTAAAGTGAATGCAGAAATGAGCAAAGCTACTCTGTAATACAAGGTAGATTAAGGGTTAAATACATTAGTAGGTGTAAACATTGATGATTGTATAAGTGTTTTTCAGTGAACCAATGAGTAACAAGCTAAAGGTATACATTTTAATTGCACATTTGGACTATACTGCTGCCTAAAGCTGTTTGATATTATTTCAAGCAATCTTTTTAATGTACAGTATGTTGAATAAACTTGGACTTTTAAAGGAAGAAAGTGCTTGCTGGCTTTTTTCTAAACTTAACGTTATTTATTTATTTATTTATATATATATATATATATATATATATATATATATATATATATATATATATATATATATATATATATATACACGGTAAAGGAAGGCACTCACTGGTCTTTTCCTCAAAAAAACTTTAATAAGCGTGACGTTTCGGGGACACACTCCCCTTCCTCAGACAAAGAACAAACTGCAAGTGACTGGACATATAAAGCCAAACAAACCCCTCCCAGTGAAAATTGCGCCAAAACAGTTACCATAGTGATCATCAACAACATTCTAGTCATGTGATGAGTGTTACTCATTAATTAATGCTATTAAACAAACTATACAATATCCACACTCAAACATAATAAATATCATCTTAAAAATCATACTAAGCATTACATCAAAGCACATGTGTACAAGCTTATATTATAGAGCAGTCTATACAAGTTACCATATATAGTGAACAAACAGGTATAGTGAAAACATATCGATGGGTTTACAAATATAAGGAGAATAGCATATATATTCTCATACTCTCAAAATAAGTGAAATAAATAAATATCTGTGTGTCCCCTAACACATATATTGTATCCCTAAACAGGTGTGATGGTAACTGTATCAAGTGTATGTAAAAAGTGCACAATGTCAGCCCCCTGGAAAGTCTGAATATAACAACTGGTTAAACAATCTAATCTACAGTGTCTCTATCAGATAATACTAGAAGATAATGTAATAGATACTGTAATAGATACCATGGGCAGAGGTACAAGACCTTAACTAGTTATTATTCATAAATGTACTATAGATTGTAAATAGAGTATTCATATTTCCTTGTATGGCACAGACAGGATAAGACAATGTGACTATGATTACAGCCTCAGGCTCATATATCAAACCAATATATGTAAGTACATTATATCGCATCCCTATTAACTTGTAAAAAACCCACCTGATGAGCCACTTTCATGTAAAATCGTAGCACAAACAAAGCACGCCTGGGATAACAGCGTGGCCGCACGATGTGCATCTGAGATGCAAACAGCCGGCTCAGTGTGATGACGTCATGTGACTCCACGCTGTACTAAGTACGTGATAATCATGCTAGACTTGCACTCTATTTTTTCAATATAATGCCATACCTATTATGCTGGTACGTTTATCTTTTTATGTATTTATATTTCTTTGAGTTGATTGTAGACAGAATTATTATATTCAGCTGCGAGTGGTTTTTTTTTTTGCTGTTGTACAATAGTATATATATCATAGCCTTAAAGGGACACTAAACCTTTGAAAAAACTGTATTTGAAACTATAATAAACTATTAATAAATAATATTCGCAATATGCTTTAATTAACTATTATTCACGGTTTACTATATATTCATGATCAAAAATTAATATAATTCCAAACCCACACTTACTTCTTTTGATCCCCGTTACCAATAGTGCCTGATAACCTGCGTTATCAATATGGCCGTAATCCGCCGTACTGCGCATGCGCTTTATTTTTGCGCGTCATCGAAAACGTCACCATCCATTTAATCTACAGACCTCCGTAATCGAGCATTCTCAACAGATGTTTCAGCGTTCTCGAGCAGGTAAGATGTGAGTGCTTAGCAGCGATAATACCCCTAGTAAGAACGAGCATATATTGAATAACTCACGCATCAAAATATCTGAATAGCATCGATTTTGAAATTGAAATAACTAATAAATAGCGAGGCAACTAGCAAATAATCACCCTTGAAGTAACGAGCATTATTAATTAATATTTGAACATTTTGACAACATTTGATGAAAGAAACTCATATTCAAATTTAATATATTATACAATGTTGTTTTAAATTTCATGCAATATCGGATATAAATGTTAAAAAGAATGACACTTATTCACTGTTCTCACAATGCGGTTTCCTGTAAATAAAAGAGTATATCTTTGGCAAACATCTTTATTCACTATATTATATTTGATAGAGATCTACTTTTAATTACAATAATTATGCTTATTGTTATTTAAAAATAAATTATGGAGATCACGTCTAATTGGAAAGTTGAGGGTATCATACAGAGTTCTATTGTGACCGAAGTGCAAGCGTTTTCTAGCAGTTCAGATGTGAGCGCTTATCAGCGATAATACCCCTAGTAATGACGAGCATATATAGAATTTATCACGCATATAAATATTTTAATATCATCTATTCTGAATTTGAAATAACTAATAGATACCGAGGCTACTAGCAAATAATCCCCCTTGAAGTAGCGAGCATTATGAATTAATATTTGTACATTTTGACAACATTTGATGAAAGAAACTCATATTCAAATTTAATATATTATACAATGTTGTTTTAAATTTCATGCAATATCGGATCTAAATGTTTAAAAGAATGACACATAGTCACGATTCTCACAATGCGGTTCCCTGTAAATAAGAGTATATCTTTGGCAAACATCTTTATTCACTATATTATATTTTATAGAGATCTACTTTTAATTACAACAAGTATGCTTATTGTTATTTAAAAATAAATTATGGAGATCACGTCTAATTGGAAAGTTGAGGGTATCATACAGAGTTGTATTGTGACAGAAGTGCAAGCGTGTTCTAGCAGGTCAGATGTGAGCGCTTAGCAGCGATAATACCCCTAGTAATAACGAGCATATATAGAATTTATCACGCATCTAAATATCTTAAAAACATCTATTTACAACTTGAAATAACTAATAGATACCGAGGCTACTAGCAAATAATTCCCCTTGAAGTAGCGAGCATTATGAATTAATATTTGTACATTTTGACAACATTTGATGAAAGAAACTCATATTCAAATTTAATATATTATACAATGTTGTTTTAAATTTCATGCAATATCGGATCTAAATGTTTAAAAGAATGACACATAGTCACGATTCTCACAATGCGGTTCCCTGTAAATAAAAGAGTATATCTTTGGCAAACATCTTTATTCACTATATTATATTTTATAGAGATCTACTTTTAATTACAACAAGTATGCTTATTGTTATTTAAAAATAAATTATGGAGATCACGTCTAATTGGAAAGTTGAGGGTATCATACAGAGTTGTATTGTGACAGAAGTGCAAGCGTGTTCTAGCAGGTCAGATGTGAGCGCTTAGCAGCGATAATACCCCTAGTAATAACGAGCATATATAGAATTTATCACGCATCTAAATATCTTAAAAACATCTATTTACAACTTGAAATAACTAATAGATACCGAGGCTACTAGCAAATAATTCCCCTTGAAGTAACAAGCATTCTGAATTAATATTTTTACATGTTTAAAACATTTGTTGAAAGAAACTCATATTCAAAATTAATATATTTTACTGTGTAGGTTTAAATTTCTTTAATTATCATATAGAAATTTTAAAAAGAATGACACATAGTCACGGTTCTCACAATGCGATCCCATGTAAATAAAAGCGTATATATTTTTCAAACACTGTATTCACTATGTTATATATGAAAGCGATCTACATTAAATTAAATTTAGTCTGATTATTGTTATTTTAAAATAAACTTTTGATATCACGTATAATCTTATTTTTTGTGGTATCTAAAACCGTTCAATTTTTAGATTTATATTATTACAGTCTTTTTGATTTGTAATTAAAATATGCAATGCAATGGCCACTATTGTATGTTGACTGTTATCAAACTGAGTTACCCATTCAAACAGAAATCGAAAATAATATTTTAAATTATAAATAATCAAAGAAAAATATTCAATTTTTATTTAATCCTTGTCTCCATTTCAAAAAAATAATAGTCATACAATTTGAACTGATACTTTTTATTTAAAGCACGTTTAATATCACCATTATTAAATGTCATATTAATATCTTATTTATAAGTAATAATAACTACATTTTAAAAATTGTATCTGCAAATTTAAAAAAAAAATTGTAAATAATTATCAATGGATTATATATTATATATCTGATTCTAAAATTATAAATGTTTCTATTTTTTTTTTCAAAGTCTATTTTCTAAAGCTTTCTATTTTTCTTTCACTTTGTCTCCTTTGTCTGTTTCAGCTTTAAATGGTTATTTTGTTTGTTACATTTCTTTCATTTGTAAAACATCTTATCACACAATCTATTGATTAGCTTTTCATTCACTCTAGTGGCCTCCCAACCTCTGTCTTTTGCAAATAGTAGTCATGGTAACACTGTTGTAAATGTAGGCTCCTTAGTTTAATTCTTGATTATATTCTTTGAAAAGGTCAAAATTAAAACCTGATTAGACAATCTTTTTAATGAATTCCAAGAGTAGATTAGTTTGAAATAGAGCTTTGTTATTTTAAAGGGAGAGTCAAGTACTAATCTTATTTTCAACTTGTAAAAAGGGCATGCAATTAAATTCATATTAACAATAGGTTTTTTTAAACTATTTCTCTTTATCTTTTTATTATTATTTGAAATATAAAACTAATATGTTCATATGGTAATTTTATATAACTTCAAGAATGACTATCAACTCAAAAAATTTAGAACACTATAGGCTATTAGTTCTCATGTTTCATGTAGATAGCATTGATCTCATTCAGTTAAACTCAACCAGTATTGAGGAATGATTTATTAGAATTAATTTTTTTAAAATTCAATGAATTTAACGCACATTATACACTCATTTACATATATCTACATGTAATATACACTACAATAAATACTACAATTCAAAAATATTCATATAAAATTAAATTTTAAAGATAATTATAAAATAAATTCTAAGGTTTTATTTCTGATTATTTGAAAAGGTTAGTTTTAAAGTAAAATTCAAGTGTCAAATAAGACACTCCACCCTTGACCTTATGTTGATATTGCTAATTCATTTTAAAAATACAGGATCATGCTTTAAAATGTAGAGAACTGTATTCACATCAAATATTTTTTTTTAGTATTCCTATAATTAGAAAATTGTTATGTTTACATTTCAATAAACTTTTCTTTTTCCTATTTTCTAAAAAACATGGGCTATATAAAGATCTAATTAAACAAACATTGTTTATAATTTTAAATTTAGTCTATAAAATTATTTTAAATGGACACTAAACCCAATTTTTTATTTCATGATTCAGATAGAGCATGCAATTTGAAGAAAATGTATCATCTACTCCTATTATCAATTTTTCTTTTTTCTCTTGCTATCTTTATTTAAAATGCAGGAAACGGGTGCATAGGAGCAGGCCCATTTTTGTTTGAGAACCTAGGTTATGCTTGTTTATTGGTGGTTTAATGTAATCCTCCAAATACCAAGCGCTATCCGTGGTACTGAACCAAAAATGGGCTGGCTGCTTAGATTTACCTTCCTTCTTTTAAAATAAAGATATCAAGAGAATGAAGAAAATTTGATAATAGGAGTAAATTAGAAAGTTGCTTAAAATATCATGCTATATCTTAATCTTGAAAAAAAAAATGGGGTTCAGTGTCCCTTTAAGGGTCAGTCAGCACAATTTTTTAACATATATAATTACAAATATTGAAAGTCTAACATTATAACTGTTGATTTTTTAAAACATATAAATGGTTAAATAAATTGATTTTTATTCTTTGTAAATACATATAATTCATGTTTTCGGTTTCATTTTACATAGAATTAAAGAGGCATTCAACAATGTTTCAAAGCTATAATTTTCAATCTCAAAAAATTATTTTATTTAAATATCGTTTTCAATTACATAAATCAAATTTCGATTATTGTTTGATTGAAATTTCAATACAGTATTAATAAAGAATAACCGATTAAAAAAAAACTAGAAAATGCTATACCAATTTTTTTTTAATAAAAATTTTGTTTTTCATTTTTGAAGTTGAGTCTTTATACACTGCCTTTGTACCATGCGATAGCCATCATCCAATCTCAAAATCATAAAATTATCATGTTACAAAAATCCTAGATTCACAAATGAATAAACAATTATTATTACACGTGTTCATTAGTATAATTACAATTCAAAAATTGAAAAATTAACAAAATGTGGCATTAATTTAAATGTCATTAATTTTAATAATTTCTAATAATTATATATTAAAATAAAGTACGGATTTTTATTTGTTATTTGTTATTGTCTCCCTTAATTTTTAACTTCACTTCATTTTTTTATTTTTTAAATAATTATAGACTATAAATTTTATTTATGAAGAGTATAATCTTAAAAATGAAATAAAATAAAAATATATTCAATAGCCTATACATCAGTATTAATTGTTGCAATGTAGGTGTAGATAAAACAAAGGCTAAATCATCTATTTAAAATGCTTCAATTGTAGTAAACTAGCTTCTTTTAAAAAATTTAATAGACTATCGACGGTTAAAAGTATCATTTCTAATAAACACACCCACATATATAACAAATTATAAATTAATTTCTAAATTTAAAAAATTATATATATAAAAATAATTATTTTTGAGCATTAATATATAATTTATACTCTTATTACATTTAAAAATTATTTTATTTATTAAAAAAAATTTTATCTTTTAAATTTTTTTTATAAAAATTCAAAATATCATATTTCATATATAGTATTAAAAATTTTAAAAATCAAACATTTAATAATTCACATAAATAATTCCAAACATACATAATTCCAAATAATTAAGAAATAAATAAGACACACCATCACACACACATACACATACACACAAATGCATTACAAACCATCTTGAAAAAATTATTAAAATAATATTGATTATTTAATTTCAAAATCAGATTATTAAAATTTTTTATTAAATTGTTTCTCCAATATATCTAAATTGTATTTCCTTTTTTTATTCAGAATAAATCGAAATTTTTCAAAAATTTCATTGTCTTTTGTTTGAAAATCCTGATCACGTCCGAATTTACAAGGTAATTATTTTTACAAATATCATTGAATTTTTTTTTTACATGTTAAATAATGTTTATAAACAAATTTGCACATTACATATTTATATAAGTATTTTTTTATATGCGAAATTTTTTTTTTTTTTAAAGAACATTATATATTTTTTTTATAATAAAATAAAAATATGTACCAATGATTATCAATAATTTTTTACATATAAAATTATTATTTTCAAATACACAATGTATATTAATTTTCATTTTGCATTGTCAAAATATTTTTTTTTTTTATTTTTTTTTTAAATTATTTATTTATAGATATATGAATAATAATTAATTTTTTTTAAACAATTTTCGTTTTAAAAAAATAATTTTTAAATTTTTTAATATATTTAAATTATAATAATAACTATTTTAATATTCCTTTTTATTTTTTTATAGATGCCTAAATGTTTTGTAAAGGGATGTTCATCAAAACATGACAATCGATCGAAAACACCAGACGTCAGTCTACATTGTTTTCCTAGATCACCCAATAGGATAAGAAAATGGCTAGAAATTTCAGGACAAGCATTACCAAATCCAGAAACAATAGTACAAAAGATTATGATGCCAAAAAGTACTGTTAATTATCGTATCTGTTCTAAACATTTTACAACTGACAGTTATATGATGATCGGTTCAAGAAAAACACTCAAAAAGGACGCTGTTCCGAGTTTGCAAGTACATGTGTTAACAACATCGAATGTAATAGTCGATAATGAACAACCGTCAACTTCAATGTTCAGTAGAGAAACAGTAAATGTCTCATCTTCACGTGTCGATGTAATCCCAAGCGACAGTGAAGAAATAATGGACACAACTCCTGAACCATCGCTTCCATCTTGGCAAGTTGATCACCATTATAGTAGCACACTGTCTAGTATGGATAGCTTTGAAACTGATTTATCTGTAATGTCACATATTCAGAGACATGATATTTCCCTAGAACGTGCATCTACTGCACTTCAAATTCAAGATGAAAATCCTCATTTGTTACCAAAGTCACGTACTATGTTTGCCAAAATTCTTCCAAAAACACCATCAAAAATTATTGTAGGAAAAGGAAGTCATGTAATGGATCAGCAGATGTTAAGACGTTCGCCTAGAATGATAAAGAAGAAAGACAAAGGAATTAAACATAATGTCGGAACTACAACAAAAAATTTAATACAAACTCGGTCAATAGGTACATGGACCGGTACTTATGACTTTTTTATGTCTGAAATTGCCTCATATAAAAAATTTTTTGAGGAAGAGGAATCGATTTCGACATTACCAATTATGTCCACACCAAGGCAAATCACAAAACAGTACTTGAGGTCAACTCTCACACCGATCAATGTAGTGGAATCTAGAATACCCAGAATAATAATACCTGAACAACCATCACCTATTTTAAGCCACAGCATGGAAGAAGAATTTCAATTACTAGATACCAGTGCATTAGGTGAAAGTATAAATCCATTGGAAGAATCTGCAACTTCAGAACATGTTGACGATAAAGACACTTCCTATGTTCCTAAATCAGATTCATCACCGTCTTCAGAAGAAGAAAAAAATCTCAATTCTGACATATCGAAAAAAGCACAAACAGAACGCAAATTTATTGTGTTCGAATCATGTCTTGACGAACTTTTAAAGTTGATAAAGTGCTCCTATGGTGGGAATTGCAATTCGCCTTTAGAACAAATTCTAAAAACAGTGACTGGAACAAACATTACTTTATACACAGAATGCACTGCTGGACATAAATTCAAATTTTGGGACAGCCAGCCACATTTTGGAAAAAAAGCCATTGGGAATATTATGACTTGTGCAACAATACTACTGTCTGGCAACCATTACAGTAAAATTGCTGAATTTTTCAACATAATGAACATTCCATTCCTATCCGAAACAAGTTACTACAAATTTCAAAATAGTTACTTCTTTCCAGCTATAGAAAGAGCGTGGATACTGCAGAGACAAGATATAATAAACAGTTTTAAAGGGAAATATGTGACAGTGATGGGTGACGGCCAATGCGACAGTCCGGGTTTTTCAGCCAAGTACTGTACGTATACTTTAATGGAGGATACTACCCGAAAAATAATCGATTTCAACATCATACAGGTGTCCGAAACAACGTCATCGGTTGCAATGGAAGCAAAAGCATTCCGAAGAAGTGTAACCAATGTTATCGCACAAGGTCTAGAAGTAAAGACAATTGCCACTGACCGTCACGTCTCAATTCGAAAAATCATGAGAGAAGACTACAAAGAAATCCGTCACCAATTTGATTTGTGGCATTATAACAAAAGTCTGAAAAAAAAATTGTTTTCTTTAGCAAAAACAAGAGAAAACAAATCACTACAACATTGGGTTCCTCTAATTTCCAACCATCTCTGGTATAGTGCTGCATACTGCAAAGGGGACAAAATAATATTAAGTGAACTTTGGCGGTCTGTATTACATCATGTTCTAAATGTTCACTCTTGGGACAATGAAACCGTTGTTAAGAAATGTCTTCACAAGGAACTTACACCTGAAGAAATTGCAGAGCGTCCATGGCTTGACAAAAAATCTATGGCATATGCAGAACTGTGTAAATTCATTGAGGACCCACTCATTGAAAAAGATCTTGTTTACCTGAAGGACTACTGTCATACTGGAGAGATAGAAGTATTTCACAGTATGGTCCTGAAATATCGTCCCAAGAGGGTGCATTTTTCAATGGATGGGATGAATGCTAGAACACAGTTGGCAGTCATGTCACATAACGCAAATGTGGATCGTCCTCAAGCTGTTGTTAAAAGACCAACAAGAGCAAGTCGGGAAAAAGGAGAAGAAAGATTCAAACCCTTTTACTCAAAAATGAGTAAGCAGTGGCACGTTAAAGCGGTGTATGAAAATACAAACAATGATTTCATTCAGCCAATCATGTTTGACATTTTACAGATAGTCAATGGCGAATTGAAATATGACTTTCATTCACAAGTTGCACGTTTACCACCGAATATAGCACATGTGCAAAGACCGACAACATCGCAATTAATTGATTCACATCGTTCTCGACTATCAAGAAAAAGGCTTTTCAGAGGAAATGATAATTAATGTTCTAGTTCAAATATCCTTTTTTTTTACTTTGGGGTTTAATAAATGATAACATACTATATACCTTTAAATTTTTTATGTTTTCAAAAATTTAATTTTTTGGTATATTTTATCACCAAAAAATTATTTCAAAGTTTTAATTTCTATTTTGTTGTGTATATTTACTGTGTTATTAAAAATAAATATTTTATTTTTTTGTTGTAATGTGAATAAACAAAAATTTTTAAACAATTATTGTTTTTATTATCAATTTGTAAAAAATGTTTAAACTATTTTAATTATCCTTTTTATGTCGATATATTTAGGATCTTAATTTTAAAATGATAAATGTAAATCTCATCATCCAGCACATTTTATGTTCATCAACATTGTCTCTCAATTTAATTATTTAAAAAAAAAAAAAAATAGCATCATCTATATTATTAAAAAAATGTCACTGCTACTTACCATAAAATGTAATTAAAAAAAAATTTGAAGTTTATATTCGAAAAATCAATTTTATAATATTTATAAATTAATCAGTTTATTTGATTTTTATTATAAGAGTGTTAGTAAATATTTATTTTCAGTGTGCCTTTATAAATATTATTTTTAAAGTGATTATTAAAAATTAAAAAAATTAAAAAAAGAAGTAGTACGATCATTAATAATTCAAAAAATAAATATTATTTAAATAATAGAATTCTTTATTGAGAATATAACAATTTTAAAATTTTTATAAAATTATTAAATATGAAAATGTACCCACAACTTAAATAGTATAATTAGATAAAAACAAAAAAATAAACATAAATATAAAACTATTTACACTTAAACTAAATAAACAGCAATATTAAAATATTCTAAAATTTTCTAAATGTTTAATTATATTAACAAACAAAATATTATATAATATAAATAAATAAAAATAACTGAAACATTAAATAAAAAAAAATAATAACATTAGTCAAAAAACATTTCTTCCGCAGGACCATCAAATTCAACCCTATAAAATCCCATGTAGATTCTATCTGGTGCTGGAAATTGTTGACGTATGGTATTTACTACGCAGGAAGGTATGGGTCTGCGATTGAAAGGCCCAAGATATCCATGAATCCATAATGTAAATTGCCGGTAGGCAATTTTCCTGTAGTCCCTTAAAAAAAATAAAAAAAATAATTAATAAAAAAAAAATAATCAACTCAATTTTTAAAATAATATTATTTATTAAATTTGAAATAAATATAATTTTAAAAATAAACTAATTAACATAAATTTTTTTTTTATTAAAGATAATTTAATAAATTACATTAAATTTTTTAATATTAAAGTTAAATCTTAAGATCAAATAAATTTAAAAATTAATTTTGAAAATTAATTTTGTTAAAAAAAAAAAAAATATATTAATTAACATTATTTTATCTAAAAAATATTACATTTCAATTTAATATATTTGTAAAATATAAATAAAATAAATAATCAAAATTAAAATATTTTCAAAGTCATATATTTTTATATAATAATGTATATTTTTTAGATGAATTGAACATCATTGAAATTAGAAAATCATTTAATAATCGTGGTCTTCATAATATATTTATTTTATTTTATTTTTTAACAATTATTGTATTAAAAATTCAAAAATTAATGAAATTTAAAAAAAATAAAATGTTATTTTTAAATAAGGATATGTTTATAAATATTGTGATTATACTTATTGAAATTATGTAAATAATTTTAGATTTATAATTAAAAATTTTTAAATTATTATTACATTTATTAGAAAGAATAAAAAATTATTAGAAAAAAATTAAATAATTAAAAATTATTGATTACAAATAAGTAAATATTATATATAAAGATATTTTAAATATAATTTTACCAAGAAAATTTACAAATTTATCGATAATAATCAAAAAAAATAATTTAATTTTAGTTATTAAAATAAAAAAAATAATAAATAAATAAAAAAAAAAACTAACCTCTCTTGCAGATCTTGGACGCGTCTCTGACGTGTCCTGCGATCAGCAGCCCGGTAACGGTGAAGATCGATCAAAAATTGACGATCTTTAAGTCTGTTAAAATATTCGTCTTCGGAAATGCAATTTAAATCCTCTGAAATCCGAGTTGCAATGTTCTCTATTTCCTTACAACATCTTGACTCTAAAGCAGTGGGCATAATGTTACAATTTCCACATTGACACCAATTAGTGTTTCCAATTCTATCCGATGTATCAGATGAACTGCTATCTGAAGTTGATGGTGATGGTGAAAATTGTGCTGGAACCACTATTGGATCCCATAGATGTAAAAGATTGGGATCCATTGGAAGTGCTCTATTATTCCTTTCATTATCATATTCTTCTCTCTATATAAAAAAAAATATAAAAATTTTGTAAATTATAAAGTTATATATTTTAATTGAAAAATACAACACTAAAAATCAGTTAAATAAAAAAAATATATATATATATATTACCATTCTTTTTCTTCTCTCCAATATCTCTATATTTTGAGAATTATTGCTATCATCTGATCCACTGGCCATCGCTTTTCTTTTTATTCTGTAAAATTTTATTATAAATAAACCTTGTTAGATAAATAGATTAAATATTTAAGTTCTATATTTTTGAAAATGTAAATGGATTATATGACATATATTACATATTCAATAATTATAATATATATACTCTAAAACAATGTTTGACATTCTCTGTGACGTGGCCAACTAGTGTGCATTTATAGATCATCAGTTGTGCCACGTCAGACTGACTACTGTGATTGGGTCTACATATTTAAAATATATTAATATTTGAAGGTAGATGAAACGATAAGCAGGCATCTTTTACAACCATGCATTTGACATTAATTCATAGACAATTATTATGATTTTTTGATAATGAATGTCAATATGACATGTATAATTTTTTGGAAGCATGACAGCACAGTACAGTGAGTCTTATTATAAATATATATTTATATTTATTTATATATAAAATACATTTTTAAAATTTTTAAGATTATTTAACAATAATGTATGGAGTTGTTACACATTTTTTTTTAATGAAATTTCTCATACGTGAATAAATAAAGGTTTGCAATCACTGATGTAAACAATATATGTCTATTGAAGTTACAGATATATAATTTATTTAAAGAGAGAAAAAAAAAAATTAAAATGTGTATGATAAAACACAAAACCTGTAATTATAATCAAATTAATAATTTAATTATTATTTAAATTGTTGATATTGTTGATGAATGTTATGCTAGCTGATTTCTATATAGGCTATGTGTGTAATTTAATTTTCTATCAATGTAAATCTATTTTGTCTGTATATACGTACAATAATTTGTTTGGTACGTACAGTATGGATCTATGTATGTACACAAAATATTTAAATTGTTAAAATCTTTTTATATGGATAAACCTATATTTAGTTGGTTTATATTTATTGACATTATTTATGTATATACATTTTCTAGTGCAAATATATGTAAGTAAATGATTTATATATGTATGTTTGTATTTACAATATTTTACTTAGTTCGGTTTATATGTAAATTATTGATTTTAGTATTTAAATTAAATCGTTATGTATGTATGTATATATCAGATTTGTGTATATATATATAAGTATGTAAAGTATGTATATATTTATGAATCGATTTCCTTTTTGGTATGATAGCATGTGTATATGTACAGTTTATATGTTAGTATATACAGTATATATGTATTTTTTATTATACAAAATATATTTATGTATTTATATATATATGTGCAATACATTGTTATGTAATTACATTTTTTATGTATTTATAAATCATTATTAAATACAAAATATATGTTATTTCAATATATATTTTTGTCTTTACAGTATGTATTTATTTATAGCTTTATTCAAAATAGCTATTTTGGTATGTATGTACAGTTAATATATATATGTATATGTTATTACAAAAATCTATTTGAACAAATTTTTTTTTTTAATACTATATATTCTATATATGGTCCTTAGTATATGTGTAATTTTGAAAAGTATATATGTATGCAAATAATAAATTTTTATTTAAATGTAGATATCTAATTTCAGTCGATATGTATCTATGTTAATTAGATTATTAATGTATTTAAAAAATTTACTTTGATATGTATGTATCCGAATAATATATCTATTTATTATGTATATATATATATATTGTTGATATTTCTTTATGTATGCGTGTATGTACAATATTTATTTTGATAATTATAGTTTACATGTATGAAAATTCATTATATTGATATTTAATTTTTAAAATTCGGTTGGGATGTATGATATAAATATATAAAATAGATTTTTATGTATCTAATTTATATTTAATGTTTTAAAAATAAACATATAAACTATATACAATATATATATATTGTGATGTAAAGTATTTATAGACGTATGTGAACATGATGTAGATGTTTAAAATATCTACTTAAATGTTATATGTTTGTAGTTTTGAATGTCTGTTTTATAATGATTATTTTAAGTTTTATCGTTATGTAATTAAATTATTTATGTAGCTACTTTAGATAATAATTGGTGTGCATTCAAAATGTATGTATGTACTTTATATATAGATATATGTATGCTAAATGAATTACAATTTATGCATGTACAGTAGGTATATGTATATCATGAAAATAAATGAGTATATATTTATAAAAATTATTGATTTATGTTAAGTTGGTCTGTATGTATGCATGTATGTCCATTCTGTAAGTATGTATGCATGTGTGTACAATATAAATATATGCATGTCAATTAATTAATTAGTTAATGTATGTCAATTTTATATCTATAAATATGTAATGTATTTATGAATGTATGTTCAGACATGTAACTATGTATGTAGAGTTGTTATGCATGAATTTATGTGTCATATGTATTTATATGGATAATGTGTGTCTATATCATGTATATATATACAATAGATGTGTATTTATAAATCCATTTTGGGACAATATGTATGTATTTATGTTCTGTGTGATTGTATGTATGTCTATACTTTAGATATGTATTTGAATATATAAAATGAGTAGATATTGATATATTGATGTAGAATGTGTATATGATTTCATAAAGTTTTTATTTATCGATTAACATTAAAAACGTATGTAAAGTAGATATGTAATTCTAATCATTATTACTGTAAAATAAATATGCATGTTGTCCTGAATGTACATTTTTAAAATCTGTATGTATAATAGTTATGTATGTATATATGATATTTATGTGTGCATGTATGTACATTTGGTATATATGAAACCGAAGTATGTACTAATGTGTAATCTGTAAAAAAAATGTAACGCTCCAAATGTATGATTTGATGTTTATTAGTTATGAATGTAGAGTTATTTTCTAAAATGTTTGTATTGATGCATGTATTCAGGATCGATGATTATTTAGTGACGATTTATTATATCTTTATCGTTGCGTATGTGGACTGCTATGAATGTATCTGAATATGTGTGCAATTATAATAGATAAATAGTAAATTTGTGGTATTATGAGCAAATATTACTGAATACCGTTGAATACACTTTTGCGCTAAAAAAAACAAAAATTCATAAGTGCTGATTGATGGAGAATGTTATAAAAAAAAGTGAATGTGTAATCTTTAGAATATAATTCATAAATGCACAGTTGTAATAGCAATGGTATCTATTTTTTAATTAGAATGTATTCGCATATAATTATTTTAGACTTTGTATAATCATATACATAGTTGTCACATTGAGATGTTGGAATTAAAACATAAATCGATTTAACTATATTCATTATTTAATTATTAATTTTTAATTAAAAAGAAATAATAATAAATAGCGTTCAATATAAAAGCAAATAAATACAGATTTTACCTGTACAATGATGTCTCCTGCAACACACGAACTCAATGCAGCAAGCTTGTAACGGAATAAATACAAAAATTACAAACAATAGCTTGCTTATCAAGTTAGTGGGTTGAGAAGAGACATGCAGAAAACACCCATAAATTAGAGACAGAGATAAGAATTTATAAGTCATTTAACTTTCTTTGTTCGTAAAACAGACTTAGCCGCAATTGAATCAAATACCGATGTCATGGATATAGTTTTTGTAATGCGCATGCGTTATGCCAGTCGATCACGTAATGGCGTTTGGAATCAGATGTTCAATATGCGCATGCGATAAGTTGCTAAATGATTTGCGCATGCGCGCGATGACGATCGATTTGGATAATTATATGCACGATAGAGCACTGCGATTGGACAAAGTCTATTCTAATTTTGTCACTGAAAAAGGGGGTTTGGCAGCGGTGACGCGATTGCAAGGATTTTATATATCGTTTTCTAAGGCAAGAAATACTCGTTTGAGATTGCAATAAGGTAATTTTTACTTGATAAGTTGTTGACAATAGATTTTAGGGTGTTAATTGTAGTAAAAAAAACAAAGTTTTGGAATCCTGTTGATTAAAGTGAATGCAGAAATGAGCAAAGCTACTCTGTAATACAAGGTAGATTAAGGGTTAAATACATTAGTAGGTGTAAACATTGATGATTGTATAAGTGTTTTTCAGTGAACCAATGAGTAACAAGCTAAAGGTATACATTTTAATTGCACATTTGGACTATACTGCTGCCTAAAGCTGTTTGATATTATTTCAAGCAATCTTTTTAATGTACAGTATGTTGAATAAACTTGGACTTTTAAAGGAAGAAAGTGCTTGTTGGCTTTTTTCTAAACTTAACGTTATTTATTTATTTATATATATATATATATATATATATATATATATATATATATATATATATATTTATATTTATACTGTGCATATATATACACACTAATATATATGGCAATGGGACTAATACTTTTCACTATTCCCTTGCTGTTTTGCATGTGTCTTTGTGGCGCACTTAGTTTGTATTTTGAGTGACGGTCTTTAAGTTTGCTTGCGTTGCAGTTGCACACATGGGGTTAATGCTTGTCAGGTTAGCGCAGCGCACATCCCTTTAGTCTACCTATAGTTCCCAGGTGCGAACAGAGTTACGTGCACCCCCAGTGAGTGATACTACTATGGAGGATATCCACCCTTCTACTTTTTCCTATTCAGACATAGATGCAGCACGCATCACTTCATTAGCCCTAGGATCAAGAAATTCTGCTGAAGTTGACATAAGAAAAGAATATGAAAAAACAAAGAGGTTAATATCACTGGAGCTACATTCTGTCACACTGGCAGAATATTATCCTATTAAAAGAATTCCTAGAGGCCTAAGGATAAAACTAAGACCCACCATACTGGCTAACCATGAATTATACAGAACCAGGTTTGAAAGTATACTCAATAAGTGCTCCTTTGATTTAATTGTGCTCACTGTGGAGCAGTGGCGTCACTAGGGGGGGGCGGGCCGCACCCGGGTGACACCCTCCAGGGGGTGACACCAAAAAAAAAAAAAAATTTTTTTTTTTAATTTTATTGAAATTCAAAGAAATACAATGTTGAGATGCATAGGTTTTTTTTTTATTAGAGGGGCTGGCATTTGTGAACATTGGTGGGATTGGGGAAGTTGTAGACACACAATTTTTTTGCCCCTTGAGCCAGTGCTGCAATTTCAACAAATAGTTTTCCCGGCTGCTTTTGCTTGTTTGTACTTTGCTTCTCCCCTGCCCAATTTCGTTATGAATGTTGTGGGCATGCCGTGGGGCTTGCAAAGTTGCGCTGCTAGCCTAAACCTGCCTGCCTATCTGTGCTCACTGCTCAGTGACATGTGGAGCAGTGGAGTCACTCACTGCTGTGCTGTCTCTTTAAACGGGAACTGGCAAATCATGAGGGGATGCCTGGCACCTGACTGCATGACTGTTTGACACTGTCTTTAAAGTGAAGGAGCCACGTATGATGCCCACCAGACCATTACGGTTACAGTACACTAAGTGCACACTGAACAGGTAGGAGGGCGGGCGGGGGTCTGGGGGTGGGCAGAGTGCAGAGGTGATTGGCCATAAGAAGCGGTAGGCATGCGGCCCGGGGCTGTGCACTGACAGGCTTGGAACAGAGTCAGAGAGCAGAATTTTCATAGTTTGCGCCTAAACCTTTTCTTTAGTGATTTATTTTTAGAGTGCTCTGTTTATCTTTCATTTGATGCTCTGCTGAGCCAGGGAGCAGCTCTAGGCATGCGCTTTATAATTAATGCAGTGCAGTTTACATATTTTGTAAGTGTGTGTCTGAGTTTTTGTGTGTGTGTGTGTCTCAGTGTTTTTGTGTGTGTGTTTTTGTGTGTGTGTCTGAGTGTGTTTCTGAGTGTTTGTGTGTGCATCTGAGTATGTTTTTAAGTGTGTCTGAGTGTTTGTATGTGTGTTTGCCTGTGTTTTTGTGTGTGTCTGCTTTCTGGGGGGGGGGGGGTGACACCATAACTTACCGCACCGGGTGACACCAACCCTAGTGACGCCACTGCTGTGGAGTGTCTGCAGTTGGAAATTGACAAGCAAAAAGGATTAGTGCTGGAAGCAGAGCGGGGAATGGAAACTAAATATACCCTGGAAATGTTGAAAACCACTAAAGAATAAATTGATACACTGTTGGCACAGTACCGTTCAGATCTTGAAGAGAGGAAAAGATCAAAGTTTGTAGGAGACGAGCTGGATTACACCAACCATAGAGTGTATAACTGGTCACATGACTATACGTCAAGACAGCTTGAATCACGTGATGGAACGCACTGGAGGAGACCGCTGAGAGCACTGAGGGAACAAGACAGAATGGCCGAAGGTTCGTTTTCTGGGGAAAGTTTTTTAGACTCTGGTTCGGAAGGAGACACCGGAGGGGAGGGCGGAAGCACCGCCGACCCCAAAGAGCAGCGGATGAACACACGGAGCTCCTGGAACCAATATCGGCAGATGCCGAGACGACAACGAGGAAGTAGAGGTAAACGAAATGCCTAATTGTAATTCTCCCATGCAGGACGAGGAAAATCTGGTCATTAACATCTCTGAGTATAAGTTGACTGAGACGGAACATAGTCTCTTGATGGAAAGGACTTTCCTTCTGTCCTACAAAAGACTGTGACGAGTTTGAAGTTGATAAAGACTTATACAAGTTCTTTAGAATGCTAAGATTGAAAGCAATGTATAGTGGTAACAATATGGTTAATGTGAGCATATCACAATAAATGAAGGGGTGTTGCAAACAAATTCTTTTGATTTGAAAGCCCTTAATCTGTATAAAAAAATCTTCATTTATACCCCCTACCAGCAATTCAGGTGTGGAAACTTTTATAAAGTTTGTCCAACAAGATGTTACCAATTTAATGAAAAAAATTAACATTAACCCAGAAATGAAATTAATTTGACGAGAGAGGAACATGAGGCTATATTATTCTTGAAAAATAATAAGGATATTACCATAAAAAATGCTGATAAAGGCGAGGCAATAGTAGTATTAGATACTAAATATTACATTCAGGAAATTTTACAGCGACTCTCAGATGGGGGGGTATACGAAATATTAGATCATATTCCCCTCTTAGAGATACAAAAAGAGCTAAAAGTAATCCTTGATAGAGCATTACAATGTAGTATTATAACAAAACAGGTATCTGATTTTCTTTTTAAAAAATACCCAATAACACCAGTTTTTTACACTTTGCCCAAAGTCCACAAAAATATGTCTTTTCCACCAGGGCGACCCATTGTGACGTGTACAGAGTCTGGTTTTTTTTTTTCAAATGTATCAATATTCTTGGATAAAATTCTCTTTCCAATGGTTAAACAACAGAAGTCTTTCATTAAAGATACAAATTATTTTTTTATAAAATTAGAGGATGTTAAAATAGAAGACACTTGGTTTATTTTTTCTTTGGATGTGGTAAATCTATATACCTCTATCCCTCACGAAGCAGGCCTTAATACTATAAAAAGCTTCCTAAATAATGGCAAATTCATCACAGGTGGATTTTATTGATGATTTGTTAAGACTTGTATTATACTGTTATTTTTTGTTCCAAGACACATACTACATGCAAAAAAGAGGTACAGCTATGGGCTCCAATGTAGCCCCCTCATATGCCAACTTGTTCATGAGTGGCTTTGAGAATACATTTGTCTATAATAATCAGTCATTCAACAGCTGCTGTAAGCTTTGGCTAAGATATATAGATGATATTTTTGGCAGATGGGGGGGCTCATTGGAGTCCTTATTACAGTTTGTAGAGGATATTAATGCCTCTATGACAAGCATCAGGTTCACATTAACATACTCCACACATGAGTTCAATTTTCTAGACACTACTGTATATATACAAGATGCTAGACTACGTACTGATCTCTTTACTAAGCCTACAGATAGGAATACCCTATTAAGATATGAAAGCTTTCACCCAGAGACAGTGTTCAATTCTATCCCTAGAAGTCAGCTATTACGCACCAAGAGGATAGTTAGGGATCAAGATAAACTACCAGACAGATTAAGATCTATGGGTAATAAGTTTTTCCAAAGAGGCTACCCTCAAGAGATCGTTAATAAAAGCATTAAGGATCTAGACAGGAGTAAAGTTAAGAAAAATTATGCAAATAGACTAGTGTTTACCATGGAATACAGTCACAGAAGTCAATGTATCTTCAAAACAGTGAGGAAACATTGGCATTCATTGTCGAAATATAATCCAGAGGTAGAATCGTTTAAATTACCGCCTATGCCATCATATAGACAGGTGAGAAACCTTAGGGATAATTTAGTCAGAGCGGATGTGGGTACTACCAAATCATCTGAGATTAATTATTCAATTACTACAAACAAGGGCTGCTACCCATGTCCCCAGAAGCAGAACTTTTTTTCACTTTCTGCGATGAGATTTTTTTTAGTTAAAAATTTTCTGCAGGTCATTTTTAAATAGAAATCACTTCACTATGGTCTCTTCATGCATACCCCCCTGCATATCAATATCACCCTGGTCTCTTCATGCATACCCCCCTGCATATCAATATCACCCTGGTCTCTTCATGCATACCCCCCTGCATATCAATATCACCATGGTCTCTTAATGCATACTCCCCTTCATATCAATACCACCATGGTCTCTTCATGCATACTCCCCTTCATATCAATATCACCATGGTCTCTTCATGCATACTCCCCTTCATATCAATATCACCATGGTCTCTTCATGCATACCCCCCTGCATATCAATATCACCCTGGTCTCTTCATGCATACCCCCCTGCATATCAATATCACCCTGGTCTCTTCATGCATACCCCCCTGCATATCAATATCGCCCTGGTCTCTTCATGCATACCCCCCTGCATATCAATATCACCATGGTCTCTTCATGCATACCCCCCTGCATATCAATATCACCATGGTCTCTTCATGCATACCCCCCTGCATATCAATATCACCCTGGTCTCTTCATGCATACCCCCCTGCATATCAATATCACCCTGGTCTCTTCATGCATACCCCCTTCATATCAATATCACCATGGTCTCTTCATGCATACCCCCCTGCATATCAATATCACCATGGTCTCTTCATGCATACCCCCCTGCATATCAATATCACCATGGTCTCTTCATGCATACCCCCCTGCATATCAATATCACCATGGTCTCTTCATGCATACCCCCTTCATATCAATATCACCCTGGTGTCTTCATGCATACTCCCCTTCATATCAATATCACCCTGGTCTCTTCATGCATACCCCCCTGCATATCAATATCACCATGGTCTCTTCATGCATACCCCCCTGCATATCAATATCACCATGGTCTCTTCATGCATACCCCCTTCATATCAATATCACCCTGGTCTCTTCATGCATACTCCCCTTCATATCAATATCACCCTGGTCTCTTCATGCATACCCCCCCCTGCATATCAATATCACCCTGGTCTCTTCATGCATACTCCCCTTCATATCAATATCACCCTGGTCTCTTCATGCATACCCCCCCTCTGCATATCAATATCACCCTGGTCTCTTCATGCGTACCCCCCTGCATATCAATATCACCCTGGTCTCTTCATGCATACCCCCTGCATATCAATATCACCCTGGTCTACTCTCTTCATGCATACCCCCCTGCATATCAATATCACCCTGGTCTACTCTCTTCATGCATACCCCCCTGCATATCAATATCACCCTGGTCTACTCTCTTCATGCATACCCCCCTGCATATCAATATCACCCTGGTCTACTCTCTTCATGCATACCCCCCTAATATACCAGTGTTATACTTAACAATAATATAACTAAACTGCAATTTAAATATAGTCTGTTTCCGTTGATGCTTTGCTCTGACTTTGGCATCATTTCATTATAGTTGTATCATGTATGTTTTAACCTTTACAAACAGCCCCAGGGGGGTATATAATACATCTGTTGCCTGTGACTTTATGTGGTTTATGATATGACACAGAAAACATAGCACTCCAGTGTCGCGCTATGGAGGGAGGGGCGAGTGTCAGTGTGCAGGAGCAGAACACCAGTACGTGAGAGACATTTACAGATCCCCCCCAGCTGCCTTTTCTGCAAACACTTGTAACCCTTCTCCTCCCCGGCTCAAAGTGTTAATAGCACCGCAAAGGGAAAAAAAGTGTTATCCCTGCTGCGGTCTGCTTGTGAAGACTGTTAGATTAAAAGTGATGTGTGTGGGCGGAGTTTTGGGAATGCCGATTCCCACTTTTGATAATCAATCACAATTGCCAGATTAGACAAGACACACAACCAACCGGTATAAGCTTTCACAGTAGTGTTGTAAAAAAAAGAACATGAAGGCTGAAGCTAGCACTGCTTAAAACTGAGGCGGTCCCCCCCCCCTCTCTACTGAAGCCCGCACCCAGACTGTAAACATTTTTTTGTGAATGTGAGCGCAGCCTTCATGTTCTTTTTTTTACAACACTACTGTGAAAGCTTATACCGGTTGGTTGTGTGTCTTTTCTAATCTGGCAATTGTGATTGATTATCAAAAGTGGGAATCGGCATTCCCAAAACTCCGCCCACACACATCACTTTTAATCTAACAGTCTTCACAGGCAGACCGCAGCAGGGATAACACTTTTTTTCCCTTTGCGGTGCTATTAACACTTTGAGCCGGGGAGGAGAAGGGTTACAAGTGTTTGCAGAAAAGGCAGCTGGGGGGGATCTGTAAATGTCTCTCACGTACTGGTGTTCTGCTCCTGCACACTGACACTCGCCCCTCCCTCCATAGCGCGACACTGGAGTGCTATGTTTTCTGTGTGATATCATAAACCATATAAAGTCACAGGCAGCAGATGTATTATATACCCCCTGGGGCTGTTTGTAAAGGTTAAAACATACAAACAGCCCCAGGGGGTATATAATACATCTGCTGCCTGTGACTTTATATGCTTTATGATACCACACAGAAAACATAGCACTCCAGTGTCGCGCTATGTACAACCGCTGTATTGTAACCCTTCTCCTCCCCGCTCAAAGTGTTAATAGCACCGCACAGGGAAAAAAAGTGTTATCCCTGCTGCGGTCTGCCTGTGAAGACTGTTAGATTAAAAGTGATGTGTGTGGGCGGAGTTTTGGGAATGCCGATTCCCACTTTTGATAATTAATCACAATTGCCAGATTAGACTAGACACACAACCAACCGGTATAAGCTTTCACAGTAGTGTTGTAAAAAAAAGAACATGAAGGCTGCGCTCACATTCACAAAAAAATGTTTACAGTCTGGGTGCGGGCTTCAGTAGAGAGGTGGGGACCGCCTCAGTTTTAAGCAGTGCTAGCTTCAGCCTTCATGTTCTTTTTCTTACAACACTACTGTGAAAGCTTATACCGGTTGGTTGTGTGTCTTGTCTAATTTGGCAATTGTGATTGATTATCAAAAGTGGGAATCGGCATTCCCAAAACTCCGCCCACACACATCACTTTTAATCTAACAGTCTTCACAAGCAGACCGCAGCAGGGATAACACTTTTTTTCCCTGTGCGGTGCTATTAACACTTTGAGCCGGGGAGGAAAAGGGTTACACTACAAGGGTTTTTCTGCTATTATTAACGCGCATCCCTGGCTGCACACTTACCTCAGTCGCAGAAGCAGTTCTGGCGGCTAAAGTAACAAATTTAAGTTATAAGCAAAGCATCTAATAAAATGTATCAATTTCATGAGCAGCAGCCAATAATGTGAAAGTAAAAATGTGCCGGTTGCTATGCGCAATAATAATAATTAAAAAAAAAAAAAACTGTTGAAGAAAATGATGTGCTTAACAGAACTGGCCATTCTTTCTGCAGGCAGGCTCCACTTTCTGCGATATTATCGCAGATCGCACTATGTTCTGCCTTGGGGCCCATGTCTACATTGCGCTCAATGAAATTCTATAATTAAGGGTAAATTCTTGGCACAAAATGACAAACGCAAACAATACACTATTAATGGCTTATATACATGTCAAACCAATCATGTAATTTATCTCCTCAAATGTCCATGTGGGCTTTGTTACATCGGAGAGACCACCCAAGCCGCCAGGGACAGGTTTAGTCAGCACAAAGCATCAATTAAATCTAAGGATATGTCTCTTCCAGTATCTGCACATTTCACTCAGATGGGACATACAGTTAGCCAGCTCTGCTTTCAAGTAATAGACCACATCCCTATACATAGGAGAGGGGGCAATAGAGAACTCAAATTGAGACAAAAAGAGGTCTGGTGGATTAAGAGATTAAATATGTTACATCCATATGGTCTGAATAGAGACTATGATCTGTATTTGTTTTTATAGATTTATGTATGGAATATGGGTGATATATATTTTGGTGCCACTAGAGGTCGCTAATGGAAAGAGAAAATATTTTTCTGTGATACTTGGACAGGTATGAGTTAATCTAATTAATATTATGAGCTGAAACCTGATTGGCCCTGATACCCTTTTTAAATGTGTGTCTTAATGATTTTAAACTATGCATGATTAAGGACCATGTAGGTCCGAAACGTTGCTATTTTATGGTTGTGATATCCCAATAAAGAAATAATTCACCTTTAAGAATATCGTTGTGCTGTGGTGCTGTCACATTCTATGCATGGACTGTACATATTGTGGTTTTGCTGATACTCCATTGTGACGAGCACACAGTTTGGTAAAACTTTTATGGGCACAGTGCTGGACTCTATTAATTTATTTTGTGTGTATATATATATATATATATATATATATATATATATATATATATACACTAATATATATGGCCATGGGACTGATACTTTTCACTATTCCCTTGCTGTTTTGCATGTGTCTTTGTGGTGCACTTAGTTTGTATTTTGAGTGACGGTCTTTAATTTTGCGTTGCAGTTGCACACATGGGGTTAATGCTTATCAGGTTAGCGCGGCGCACATCCCTTTAGTCTTTCTATAGTTCCTAGGTACGTTGGCCGGTTTACTCACTTAGGGTTAGTGCAAGTTCTAGGGGTTTTGGCGCACTAGATACATTTTTAGCTATTGGGGGTTTTTTGCGCACATTATTTCCAGCTGATAAGCGTTATCTGTCCTCGGATGTTATGTTAATGTCTCCTTATTTGTTTTGCGGTTCGGCTTAGCGCGTATTGTACCAGTGAGTTTATTTAATAAGCTACTTAGGAGGGGTTAAGTGGTTTCCATTCCTCAAGAGCTTTTTCAAGGGGTTAGTGTTTATTGCATTGCATTGCTTTGCTATATGCTTTAAGGGAGCAGTCTGATTTTGTCCCTAAAGCTACCCAAGAAACCGAGTCTCCTGAACACCTTTCTACCATTATTATGCATGCTTATTGTAAGAGAGCTGAAATGTCTTCTCCAGCTCATTTATGTGGCTCTTGTTTAGATTTGTTAATGCAATCAGACCAATCTAATGCTGTTTGTTTGGGTATTAATGTACCTAGCAGAGCAGGGAAGGTTAACATTGGTTTCAGAACAGAAATATATCAACAGCACCAAAAATACAGCCACACAAGCTACTCCTCAAAAAAGCGAGATCTCCCAACCAGATCTCAATATAAGAGTCAAAATAGTGCTAGGAGGGAGCGCTACAACAGCAGGGGTGTTGTAGCGCTCCCTCCTAGCACTATTTTAACATTGGTTTCAGCTTGTCTGAACCTTCATTCTCATTTCCCTTGGTGACTCTGTGTATGAAAGTCCTAGGTCTCATGATTGCAGCTTCACAATGCCAATTTTCACATGAGGCCTCATAGCTTTGTATGCTGCGTTAATGGTGCAGAGATTATACTCAGCTGTCTCAAAGGATATTTCTATCCTAAGATATGGAGAGTCCACAACGTCATCAATTACTAGTGGGAATATCACTCCTGGCCAGCAGGAGGAGGCAAAGAGCACCACAGCAAAGCTGTTAATTATCACTCCCCTTCCCACAATCCCTTTGTCAATGGAGGATGTGAAGTTTTGGTGTCTGAAGTAAATTGGATTTCTTTCGCTGCAAGCAAGATTTTTTGGGTCTAGCCGTAGTCCACGTTAATCTCTTCAGTAGGGTAGTGGTGGCTTTAAAGCAGTTAGGAACTTGTGAGGTGGGCCTTGCTGCGTTTTCCTAACATATTTGCTGCCCATGGTATAGAAAGCAAGAGTAGGTTTACTCTGTTCTTTCATTTTCCACAGGTCTCTGTGAGCAGTATGTGTCCACTCACACCGTGTAAGCTGTCCCCCTGCCGGACAGCTAGATACAGGTAAGTGCTGTTTGTCCCCTAGGTATGGAGACATGCACTTTATGGAGAAAAGTTAACTCTTATGTCAGGGGGGATATATATCCTGCAAATTGTTAACTCTGCATTTAATATGGGACTTATAATCCTTATGGTAAGGATTGATATGGGGCCGGTGCAGACACTTGTGTATGTGGCATTCAGAGGGTTTATCCTTTATTATGGGCGTAAGTGTTCTTACTTTTCCACAAAACATTATCGCTCATGTAATATGATAGTGTTTGAAGGGCATTGTGTTGCTTTCTTTCTACGGCCGTTTTGTTAGCCGTTATTAAGAGTGGTTATGCAAATAGGAGAACTGTTTCATTATTGACTTTTTTCCCCGGCTGAAGAATGGGCGCTTTCTGTGTGCTGCGCAGATACTGTTTCTGTGTCGGCTTTGACGGTCACGTGATCCACTCTTTCGATCCAGAAAGGAGCAGCGCCATTGTCCCCCTGCATTTCAGTGTGGTCGGTGCACAGTGTCTCCGTGCAGATATTATTTTTGGGAAAATTCCTGCTAGGAGTGGTAAGACACCTCAGTACATCTGAGGTGTAGTGGTGTTTGTTATTTTAGCATAGCGTACATAACGTTTTTGTTGAGGTGCTGCCTTAAAATTTTTAAGGTGTTAGTATTTTTTCATAAAAATGTTTTTGTTTTTTTCTGTGGGAAATTTTTTTGACTATTCCATTTAACAAATGCTTTTTGTGCCTAGAAGCCTAAGTTGTGTTGCCCATGCAATTTTGTGATTCATGTTTAGCTAGAACGCTAAAATCTAAGGATAGATTATTGCCCTCTGAGCCAATTTTTTTTTCAGGATGATTCTGTTCAGACAATGCCACAGCTTTTTCTCCTATAACGTCCCAAGCCTCTATGGTGTCACATGCAGTGCCCTGCGGTTCCTCTCAGCCTCATGGAGACTTATATTTGCCTGCAGAATTTGCTGCACAGGCATCTTCTGTGGTATCTGCTGCATTATCTGTTTTTCCTTTGCTACAGGTAAAACTCAAGAAGAAAATTAGAAATTCAGATAGTAAGGTTTCTGTTCCACCAGCTGCTACACAGGTTGCTCTTCCTCATAAGTCTGATGAGTAGGATACATGGGTAGCCTCTGAGGGTGAAATCTCAGATTCGGACAGTATAATTCCTTCTTCAGATTTAAGCTTGAACACCTTTGTGTATTGTTTAAGGAGCTTTTGGTTACTTTGGACGACTCCGATACTCCTGTAGTTGTCAGCCCTAATAAATCTAGTAAACTTAATAAATACTATGATGTTCCTTCCTCTGTGGAAGTTTATCCTGTTCCATACCATGCTACAGAGATTATTGCACATGAATGGGAGGAGACAGGGATACCTTTTCTTTCATGTAATTGGCAAGAGTCCATGAGCTAGTGATGTATGGGATATACAATCCTACCAGGAGGGGCATAGTTTCCCAAACCTCAAAAATGCCTATAAATACACCCCTCACCACACCCACAATTGAGTTTTACAAACTTTGTCTCCTATAGAGGTGGTGAAGTAAGTTTGTGCTTAGATTCAGTTTTTTGTTTTTTTTCAAATTCCTGAAACTGCCATATAAGGAAATTGATAATTTTGCTTTATATGTTGTTTTTTCTCTTACATTTGCAAGATGTCTCAATCTGATCCTGTCTCAGAAACCAGTGTTGGAACCCTGCTGCCTGATAACAGTTCTACCAAAGCTAAGTGCATTTGTTGTACATTTGTGGAGATTATATCTCCAGCTGTGGTATGTAATAGTTGTCATGATAAGCTTTTACATGCAGAGAATGTGTCCATCAGTAATAGTACTATGCCTGTTGTTCCTTCAACATCTAATATACAAGATATACCTGTGAATATAAAAGATTTTATTGCTGATGCGATTCAGAAGGCTTTGTCTGCCATCCCGCCTTCTAATAAACGTAAAAGGTCTTTTAAAACTTCTCATAAAGTTGATGACATTTCTAATGACTTACAATATACTGAATTATCCTCATCTGATGAGGATCTATCTGATTCAGAAGATCCTTCCTCAGATATTGACACTGACAAATCTACTTATTTGTTTAAAATGGAGTATATTTGTTCCTTGTTAAAAGGAGCGTTGATTACATTGGATATTAAGGAAACTAGTCCTCTTGATATTAAAACTAGTAAACGTTTAAATTCTGTTTATAAACCTCCTGTGGTTACTCCAGAGGTTTTTCCAGTTCCTGATGCTATTTCTGATATGATTTCTAAGGAATGGAATAGGCCTGGTACTTCTTTTATTCCTTCTTCAAGGTTTAAAAAATTGTATCCTTTGCCAGCAGTTATATTGAAGTTTTGGGAAAAGATCCCCAAAGTTGATGGGGCTATTTCTACTCTTGCTAAACGTACTACTATTTCTATGGAAGATAGCAATTCTTTTAAAGACCCTTTAGATAGGAAACTTGAATCTTATCTAAGGAAAGCTTATTTATATTCTGGTCATCTCCTCAGGTCTGCCATTTCTATGGCTGATGTTGCAGCTGCATCAACTTTTTGGTTGGAAAGTTTAGCGCAACAGGAAATGGATCCTGATTTGTCTAGCATTGTTCTCTTTCTTCAACATGCTAATTATTTTTTTTGTGATGCCATTTTTGATATCATCAAAATTGATGTTAAATCTATATCTTTAGCTATTTTAGCTAGAAGAGCTTTGTGGCTTAAATATTGGACTGCTGACATGGTATCTAAGTCTAGATTACGATCTCTTTCTTTCCAAGGTAATAAGTTATTAGGTTCTCAGTTGGATTTGATTATTTCAACTGTCAATGGGGGGAAAGGAGATTTTTTGCCTCAGGATAAAAGACCTAAGGGTAAATCTAAAGCTTCTAAACGCTTTCGTTCCTTTCGACAAAATTAGGAACAGAAACCTAATCCTTCCCCCAAAGAATCTGGTTCCAGTTGGAAACCTTCTTCAAGTTGAAGTAAATCTAAACCGTTTAAGAAACCAAAGCCAGCCCCCAAGTCTGCATGAAGGTGCGGCCCTCATTCCAGCTCAGCTGGTAGGGGGCAGATTAAGATTCTTCCAAAACATTTGGGCAGATTCTGTCCAAAATCATTGGATTCAGAGTATTGTCTCTCAAGGGTACTGAATAGGATTCAGAGTAAGACCTCCTGTGAGAAGGATTTTTTTTCTCTCACGCGTCCCAGTAAATCCAGTAAAGGCTCAAGCTTTTCTGAAGTGTGTTTCAGACCTGGAGCTTTCAGGGGTAATCATACCAGTTTCGTTTCAGGAACAGGGTCTGGGGTTTTATTTAAATCTATTCATTGTCCCAACGAAAGAAAATTCTTTCAGGTCAGTTCTGGATCTGAAATTTTTTAATCGTTATGTAAGAGTGCCAACTTTCAAAATGGTGTTCAGCAAGGGCATTATATGTCCACAATAGACTTACAGGATGCATATCTTCATATTCCGATTCATCCAGACCATTATCAGTTTCTGAGATTCTCTTTTCTAGACAAGCATTACCAATTTGTTGCTCTTCCGTTTGGCCTAGTGATAGCTCCAAGAATGTTTTCAAAGGTTCTCAGTGCCCTACTCTCTGTAATCAGAGAATGGGGTGTTGCGGTATTTCCTTATTTGGACGATATCTTGGTACTAGCTCAGTCTTTACATTCTGCAGAATCTCACACAAATCAACTAGTGTTGTTTCTTCAAAGACATGGTTGGAGTATCAATTTACCAAAAAGTTCTTTGATTCCTCAGACAAGGGTCACCTTTTTAGGTTTCCAGATAGATTCAGTGTCCATGACTTTGTCTCTAACAGACAAGAGACAATTAAAATTGGTTTCAGCTTGTCGGAACCTTCAGTCTCAGTCATTCCCTTCAGTGGCTATGTGCATGGAAGTTTTAGGTCTCATGACTGCAGCATCGGACGCGATCCCCTTTGCTTGTTTTCATATGAGACCTCTCCAGCTTTGTATGCTGAACCAATGGTGCAGGGATTATACAAAGATATCACAATTAATATCCTTAAATCCCAATGTTCGACTCTCTCTGACTTGGTGGTTAGATCACCATCGTATAGTTCAAGGGGCCTCTTTTGTTCATCCAACCTGGACTGTAATCACAACAGATGCAAGTCTTTCAGGTTAGGGAGCTTTCTTGGGATCTCTTAACAGCACAAGGGGTTTGGAAACCTCAAGAGGCGAGGTTACCAATCAATATTTTAGAACTCCATGCTATCTTCAGGGCTCTTCAGGTGTGACCTCTGTTGAAGAGAGAACCGTTCATTTGTTTTCAGACAGACAATATCACAACTGTGGCATATGTCAATCATCATGGTGGGTCTCGCAGTCCCCAAGCCATGAAAGAAGTATATTGGATACTTGCTTGGGCGGAATCCAGCTTCTGTCTAATTTCTGTGGTTCATATCCCAGGTATAGACATTTGGGAAGCGGATTATCTCAGCCGTCAGACTTTACATCCGGGGGAGTGGTCTCTCCATCCAGATGTGTTTTCTCAGATTGTTCAGATGCGGGGTCTTCCAGAAATATATCTGATGGCTTCCCATCTAAACAAGAAACTTCCCAGGTACCTGTCCAGGTCCAGGGATCCTCAGGCGGAAGCAGTGGATGCGTTAGCAGTTCCTTGGTGTTACCAACCTGCTTATATCTTCCCGCCTCTAGTTCTTCTTCCAAAAGTGATTTTCAAAATCATCATGAAACAATCGTTTGTGTTGTTGGTAGCTCCAGCATGGCCTCACAGGTTTTGGTATGCGGATCTTGTTTGGATGTCCAGCTGCCAACCTTGGTCACTTTCATTAAGGCTAGACCTTCTGTCTCATGGTCAGTTTTTCCATCAGGATCTCAAATCATTAAATTTGAAGGTATGGAATTTGAACGCCTAGTGCTTAGTCATAGAGGTTTCTCTGACTCCGTGATTAATACTATGTTACAGGCTCGTAAATAATCTGTTTCTAGGAAGATTTATTATTGAGTTTGGAAGACTTCTATTTCATGGTGTTCTTCTCATAAATTCTCCTGCATTCTTTTAGAATTCCTAGAATTTTACAGTTTCTTCAGGATGATTTGGATAAAGGTTTGTCTGCAAGTTCCTTAAAGGGACACATCTCTGTTTTATTTCACAGAAAGATTGCTAAGCTTCCTGATATTCACTGTTTTGTACAGGCTTTGGTCTGTATCAAGCCTGTCATTAAATTAATCTCTCCTCCTTGGAGTCTTAATTTGGTTTTGAAGGCCTTACAGGCTCCTTCTTTTGAGCCTATGCATTCTTTGGACATTAAACTACTTTCTTGGAAATTGTTGTTCCTTTTGGCCATCTCTTCTGCTAGAAGAGTTTCTGAATTATCTGCTCTTTCTTGTGAATCTCCTTTTCTGATTTTCCATCAGGATAAGGCAGTTTTGCGGACTTCATTTAAATTCTTACCTAAGGTTGTGAAGTCTAACAACATTAATAGAGAAATTGTTGTCCCTTCTTTGTGTCTTAATCCTAAGAATTCTTTGGAGAAATCCTTGCATTCTTTGGATGTGGTAAGAGCTTTGAAATATTATGTTGAAGCTACTAAAGATTTCAGGAAGACTTCTAGTCTATTTGTTATCTTTTCTGGTTCTAGGAAAGGTCAGAAGGCTTCTGCCATTTCCTTGGCATCTTGGTTAAAGCTTTTGATTCATCAGGCTTATTTGGAGTCGGGTCAGGCCCCACCTCAGAGAATTACAGCTCATTCTACTAGATCAGTCTCCACGCCGTGGGTTTTTAAGAATGAAGCTTCAGTTGATCAGATTTGCAAAGCAGCAACTTGGTCTTCTTTGCATACATTTACTAAATTCTACCGTTTTGATGTATTTGCTTCTTCGGAAGCAGTTTTTGCTAGAAAAGTTCTTCAGCTGTTTCAGTTTGATTCCTCTGCTTATTTTTAAGTTTTTTCTTTTCATTTATGAGAAAAAACTTATTTTTTTGGTTGTGGATTTAATTTTCTCAGCGGAAAATGGCTGTTTTTTATTTTATCCCTCCCTCTCTAGTGACTCTTGTGTGGAGTTCCACATCTTGGGTATTTCTATCCCATACATCACTAGCTCATGGACTCTTGCCAATTACATGAAAGAAAACATAATTTATGTGAGAACTTACCTTATAAATTAATTTCTTTCATATTGGCAAGAGTCCATGAGGCCCACCCTTTTTATGGTGGTTAGGATTTTTTTTGTAAAGCACAATTATTTCCAAATTCCTTTGTTGATGCTTTTTACTCCTTTCTTTTTCACCCCACTACTTGGCTATTCGTTAAACTGAATTGTGGGTGTGGTGAGGGGTGTTTTTATAGGCATTTTGAGGTTTGGGAAACTTTGCCCCTCCTGGTAGGATTATATATCCCATACGTCACTAGCTCATGGACTCTTGCCAGTATGAAAGAATTGAATTTATCAGGTAAGTTCTTACATAAATTATGTTTTTTCCCCGTCTCCTGTCTTTAAAAAACATTTCCTGTCGCTGACTCCATTAAAGATTCTTGGCGCACGGTGCCTAAAGTAGAAGGGGTCATTTCTACTCTGGCTAAGAGAACTACTATTCCTATAGTGGATAGCTGCTCTTTTAAGGATTTAATGGACAAAAAGCTGGAGGCTTATTGAAAGAAGTTGTATGTTTATCAAGGTCTTCAACAACCTGCAGTTTCTATTGCCACGTTGTCAAGTGCGGCATCTTATTGGTATGATGCCTTGTCTGATTCTTTTCAAGTAGAGACTTCTTTGGAGGAGATTCAAGACAAGATTAAGGCTCTCAAGCTAGCCAATTCCTTTATTTCTGATGCTACCATGCAAGTTATTAATCTGGGAGCCAAGATATCTGGCTTTGCTGTGCTAGCCCGTTGGGTGTTGTTCCTTTCACAGGTAAGACCTTGTTTGGACCTGGTCTGGCAGAAATAGTTTTTGATATCACGGGTGGAAAAGGATCTTTTCTACCTCAAGACAAGAAGAATAGACCTAAAGGACGTCAAGGTAATTTTATTTCCTTTTGTAACTTCAAAGGAGAGTTTTCCTCTCCCTCTTCCAAGCAGGAACAGTCAAAGTCTTCTTGGAAACCCAATCAGTCTTGGAACAAGGGGAAGCATTCAAAACCCACAGCTGAGTCTAAGTCAGCATGAAGGGATTGCCCTCGGTCTGGGATCGGATCGAGTGGGGGGCAGACTTTTTATGTTTTCTCAAGCTTGGATACGAGATGTCCCTGATCCCTGGGCTGTGGACATAGTATTTCAGGGTTACAACATAGAATTCAAGATTTTTCCTTCCAGGGGCAGGTTCCACCTCTCAAGATTATCTGCAAATAAAAAGAGAGGCATTCTTGAAATGTGTTCAGGATCTTTCATCCTTGGAAGTGGTAGCTCCAGTTCCCGTAAAGAAACAAGGCCTAGGATTCTATTCGAATCTGTTCGTGGTTCCCAAAAAAGAGGGAACTTTTCAACTTATTCTAGACCTAAAGTGTCTCAACCGAGTACCGTCCTTTAAAATGGATACCATTTGTTCCATTCTTCCTTTAGTCCAAGAGGGTCAGTTCATGACGACCATAGACCTGAAGGATGCATATCTTCATGTTCCCTTCCAGGGATCATCTCAAGTTTCTGAGATTCGTCTTTTTAGACAAACACTTTTGGTTTGTGGCTCTTCCATTTGGCCTTGCCACAGCTCCCAGAATTTTCTCAAAGGTTCTGGGGGCTCTTTTGGCAGTGATCAGGTCTCAGGGAATCGCTATAACGCCCTACCTGGACGAAATATTGGGTCAGGTGCCATCTTTTCAACAAGCAAATTCACATACAGAGATCTTGTTGTCTTTTCTTCATTCCCACAGATGGCAAATTAATCTGGAATAGAGTTCCCTTGTTCCTTCTACAAGGGTGGTTTTCTTAGGGACTATAATAGATTCCCTATCTATGAATATATTTCTGACAGACGTCAGAAAATTAAATATTTTTTCCTCTTGTCTCTCTCTGCAGTCTACTGTTTGGTCATCTGTGGCTCAATGTATGGAGGTAATTGGTCTGGTGGTCGCTTCCATGGACATCATTCCCTTTGTTTGATTCCATTTGAGAGCTCTGCAGTTATGCATGGGATCATGCGGATCTGTATCAGAGGATAGATCTAGATCAGTCGACAAGAGATTATCTCCAGTGGTGGCTTTCTCAGGAGCATCTGTCTCAGGGCACATGCTTTCGGAGTCTTTCATGGGTGATTGTGACCACGAACGCCAGCCTGCTGGGCTGGAGAGCAGTCTGGGACTTGTTTAAGGTGCATGGTCTATGGGCTTGGGAGGAGTCTGCTCTCCCCATATACATCTTGGAGGTGAGAGGGATCTACAATGCTCTGATGGTTTTGTCTCAGTTGTCCTTAGCCCGGTTTATCAGGTTCCAGTCGGACAATATCACCTCAGTGGCTTACATCACCCACCAGGAAGGGACCCAGAGTTCCTTAGCCATGAAGGAGGTGTCTCGGATTGTTCAGTGGGCGGAAGCTCACAATTGCCGTCTATCTGCATCCACATTCCAGGAGTGGACAACTGGGAAGCGGACTTCCAGAGCCGACAGACATTTCATCCTGGGGAGTGGGTTCTCCATCCGGAGGTGTTCTCCAGGTTAGCACTCAAATGGGGGTGCCGGGGTTGGATCTAATGGCATCCTGGCAGAACGCCAAGCTTCCAAGGTACAGTTCAAGGTAGAGAGATCCGCAGGCCACCCTGATAGAGCTCTTGCCGTTCCTTGGGATTTCAGTCTAGCTTATCTGTTTCCTCCGTTTGCTCTCCTTCCATGAGTCATTGCTTGTATCAATCAGGAGAGAGCATTGGTTATTCTTATAGCTCCTGCATGGCCTCGCAGGATCTGGTATGCAGACCTAGTAAAGATGGCATTTCTTCCACCTTGGAGGTTACCTTTTGAGGAAACACCTTCTAACTTAGGGTCCATTCCTTCATCCAAATCTCGTTTCTCTGAAGCTGACTGCTTGGAGATTGAACACTTAGTTCTGTCTTAAGCGTGGTTTTTCCGAGTCGGTCATTGACACCATGATTCAGGCTCGTAAGCCTGTTACTAGAAGTATTTACCATAAGGTATAGCGTAAATACCTTTATTGGTGTGATTCCAAGGGCTACTCTTGGAGTAGGGTTAGGATTCCTAGGATTTTGTCTTTTCTCCAGGAAGGTCTGGAGAAGGGATTGTCAGTTAGTTCTCTGAAGGTTCAGATTTATACATTATTTATTTATTTTTGTCAGGCCCTGGTCAGAATCAGGCCTGCGTTTAAGTCTGTTGCTCCTCCTTGGAGCTTTAACCTTGTTCTTTAAAAGTTTTAAGCCTTGCATTCCATAGACATTTAGTTATTATCTTGGAAGGTTTTGTTTCTTTTTGCTATCTGTTCTGCTCAGAGAGTCTCGGAAACATTCGGCTTTACGTATGATTCGCCTTATCTTATTTTTCATGCTGATAAGGCGGTTCTTCGTACTAAGTGGGGTTTTCTTCCCACAGTGGTTTCAGATAGAAATATTAATCAGGAAATTGTTGTTCCTTCCCTATGTCCTAATCCTTCTTCTCATAAGGAATATTTGTTGCACAACTTGGATGTTGTGCATGCTTTAAAATTTTATCTTCCGGCGACTAGGATTTTTGCCTGTCTTCTGTCCTGTTTCTCTGGGAAACGTAAAGGTCAGAAAGCTGCTGCTACTTCTCTTTCTCTATGGTTGAGAAGTATAATTCATTTTGTTTTTGAGACTGCTGGCAGCAGCCTTCCTGAGAGAATTACGGTTCATTCCACGATGGCTTTCATAAATAAAGCTTCTGTGAAACTAATTACAAGGCTGCACTTTGGTCCTCTCTGCATATTTTTTCCAATTTTTTAAATTTGATATTTTTTGCCACGGCTGAGGCTCCTTTTGGGAGAAAGGTTCTTCAAGTGGTGGTGCCTTCTGTTTAGGTCTGCCTGTCTTGTTCTCCCTTCCTAGTCATCTGTGTCCTCTAGCTTGGGTATTGGTTCCCACTCACTAGTAATTGATGACGTTGTGGACTCTCCATATCCAGGAAGAAATAAATGTATTAGGTAAGCATATATTTTGTTTTTTGGATCACAGTACAAGTCAGTCTCTAACTTGGTGGTAGGTTCATCAGTTTATTATTCAGGGTGCTTATTTTCTCACATGGGGAAAAAAACAATTCTTGTCTAGTCTCTGCAATTCATATTTCAAGGGTGAACAACTGGGAGGCAGACTTTTTAAGTCAACAATATCTACATCCAAGGGAGTGCTCTCTTCACCAAGATGTGTTCAATCAGATTATGGATATTAGTGGTTTCCCAGAGATAGATCTGATGGCCTCTCATTTAAACAACAAACTTCCCAGGTACTTTGCGTGGTCCAGAGATCCTCAGTCAGCCTGCTTATCTGTTTCCACCTCTGGTACTTCTTCCCAGAGTGGTTTCCAAGATAAGGCTAGAGAAGTCGTCTGTAATCCTGATTGCCCCAGCGTGGCCTTGCAGGATTTGGTAAGTGGATCTGGTTCAGATATCCTGCTGCCCTTCTTGGCATCTGCCAATCCGGTCAGACGACCTATCCGGTTCTCAAGTCTCTGAACTTGGTGGCATGGAAATTGAATGTTTAGTCCTTAAACATAGGGGTTTCTCTAATTCTGTGATTGAAACCTTGAGTCAGGCTCATAAACCTGTAACTAGGAAGATCTATCACAAGGTCTGGAAGGCCTTAATTTTTGGTGTATAGATCATCGTTTTTCATGGCATTCTTTTATAATTCCTAATGTTTTGCAGTTTTTGCAGGATTATCTGGATAAGGGCCTATCTGCTAGTGCTATTTCAGTCTTGTTCCACAGAAAGATTCTAACCTTCCTGATAATTATAGTTTTGGTCAGGCTCTGGTACATATTAAACCTGTAATCAAGCCAATTTCTCCTCCATGAAATCTTAACTTGGTGTTAAGGTTTTGCAGGCTTCTCATTTTTAACCTATGCATAAGATGTGCACTAAACTACTTTCTTGGAAAGTGTTATTTCTTTTGGCTATTTATTCTGCTAGAAGTGTTTCTTAGTTATCTGCTCTTTCTTGTGATCCTTCTTATCTGATTTTCCATAAGGATAAGTCTGTTTTACAGATCTCATTAGATTTTTTGCCAAAGGTTGTTTCTTTAGATAACTTTGCGGAGAGATTGTTGTTCCTCCTTTGTGCCCTAATCCTAAGAATGCTTCTGAGAGATCGTTGTGTTCTTTGGATGTTGTTAGGGCATTGAAATATTGCATTGATGCTACTAAGAACTTTTGACAAAATTCTAGTTTGTTCACTCCTTTTTTCTGGCCATAGGAAGGGTCAAAAAGCATCTGCTGTTTCTTTGGCCTCTTGGTTGAAACTTTTGATTCAGAAAACTTACTTGGAGACTTATACTAGGTCCTGTTGCCACGTATTGGGCTTTCAAGAATGAGGCTTCAGTTGATCAGATTTGCAAGGCAATTCTACTATTTTCATGTTTTTTGCTTCTTCTTAAGCAGCCCAGGCTGCTGTCTCAGTTTGATTTTGTTCCTGTTTGAGTTTTTTTAAGTGCATTAAAAAAATCCTCCCTTTATGTTATTATTCATGGACTCCACAGTGTGGGTATTAGTTCCCAGGAGTAATGGATCATGAACTCTCACCACCTGTATGAAAGAAACATAATTTATGTTTACCTGATAAATTCATTTTTTTCATGGTGGTGAGAGTTCACAAGACCCTTTTGTTTTTTTGGAGTTAGTTTTTTCTTCAGCACATCTTTTTTTCCTGCTCCTTTTATGACTCTTATTCCTTGTTCTTACCTCACTTTGCTTTCCTATACGCTAGACTGAGGTATGTGTGAGGTGGGAGGGGTTTTATAGGGCTCTTGGGATTTGGGAATCTTTGCTCCTCCTACTGGTAGAGAACAAAAATTCCCAAGAGTAATGGATCTTGGACTCTCACCACCATGAATTAAATAAAGTATTCAGGCAAGTATAAAATATGTTTTTTTGATTCAGATTTTCCTTGAGCAGTTTACATCCTCTGTTTATCTGCCTTTTTATTGTGTGAATTTTAACATATATATTTATATATATATATATATATATATATATATATATATATATATATATATATATATATATATATATATATATATATATATATATATATATATATATATATATATATATATATATTTGTTCACTCTCATGTGTTAGTCATTTTTAATATATTAGCTACATTATTGGCAGTACAATTTTTATAATATATTCTGTTTCCTGCTAATGATAAACTAGTTGTAATTACTGGACTCCATAATAAGCCAGCTAGGAATATATTTAGATAGCCTACCTGAGATATTTCATGCACCTAACCTTGGGGACTGTATAATTGACTAGATATGCTAAGCATAGCATACCAATTACCTTGAGGCTGAGAGGCATGGTAAGGAAATACGCATTGTGTAGTTAAAACATACAAAAAGCAAAGTGAATTATGTGCTTGTTTTTTTAATTCATTTAAATAAACACTGGATACAAGATCTACCTTTTAATACACATCGTTTAAAGATTATTTGATGACATTCAAATAATAAAGCTGTAGAATTGTTGAAAAACAAGCTGAAATGTGAGTTTAATTATTTTCATGCCATGTCGATTTAGACAACCCAACACATGCTGTCTATACAGATCTAAGAAAGTAAAGCAAATGAACTGCAGTCTAAGGGGGAAAAACATGAAAGATTCTACCATTTTTATGCTTTATAGTAAAATAATTTATTAAGATGTGTTGTTATGGTAAAATTATGTTGTATTGGTTAACGTGTAAATGTGTACGGTTACAACAAATTATTCACATTCCATCAATAGGTATATAACTTTATGTTACAGACTTAAATAATTTTTTTTTTTTTCTTTCATCAGGGAAATTTGAAGAAGAACAAAAATCGATAGTCTGTATGTGCCTTCCTTGTATTGATAAAGTCGCTGCTATATATAGTGTAAAATGGCTTCTGTCAAAATACATGAGGAAATCCGTTATCCCTGTGATGTATGTGAATTACATTCCTTCTGCTGTGAACGAGGTCTGCAACACTTTACTTGTGCCGGCTCTATTATCAGCAGTGTGAAACAGCAAGTGTGACTGGACTTTTGGGATTTAATATATAAAAACTATATACACTCCATAAATTACCTCTGAATTATTTTGGAAGTTTTTACATTGCACTTTTTTTTTACTATAATTTTAATTTCTTTACAGAAAAGTGTCAACTTTTTTTTTTCTATGAATTCTGGGTAATTTCTATATCAATCCAAATTGTTTTCAGGATAGAATTATGTCATATATCTAAGTCTTCAGTCATAATTTAGTAAATATTTCAAAAAGGGAACATAATCATCAAATCTATTTTACTAGTAAATTATTTAACCTGAGTTTACATCACCTTCAGTTCGTTAACTTTTGTAACTGTATATTAAAATGAAAAGGTTGTTTGCCAATAAACTCATTCTTTAAAAAAAAAAAAAGTCTTGTATGTGTTGATATTTACCACAAAATGAGAATGTATACTACTGGTCAAAAGTTTTATAATGATTCTTTTTTTTTCAGTTTTTCCTAAATATAAGCAGTTCAAGTCCAGTGAATAAACTCAAATGTTACAAAGGTAAGCAGTAAACTGCCAAAGGTTAAATTAATAAGTTGGTTACCAAAAACTGTAAAAATAATGTACAGTACATTTCAGAGTTATAAACAAAGACTTTTTCAGAGGAAAAAAGTAATTGGTTTACAGCTGTTCTGCAGCAATTGAAAGTTGATGCTAACAATTACTACAGGTGTCCCAACTTCTGTTGATTACTTTCAAACCCTCTGTGTATGAAAGCACTGTTGGAACAGACATTGTTACTACACCATCTTAACCATTATTTAGATGGTATTATACTGCATGTAGTAGTATATTGCTATTATAATGGCAAGAAAAAAGCCATTTAACAAAGGAAGACAGACAGGCCATTATAACCCTTAAAGGTCTTTCCTTTGACCACAGTTTTCAACACTATTAAAAGCCACTAGAAAACTGTAGGAAACTGAAGGAAGAGTTTTGGCAGACCCAAAGCCACAACAACATCAGAAGACAAGTTTCTGAGAGTCAACAGCTTGCGTGATAGACAGCTCACGTGACAAAAGCTTAACAATGGTGTAAGCAGGTCTCACTTTGAACTGTGAAGCAACACTTTGAGTGAGATTAAGATGGCAAAATAAGAAAGAGAGGATTGCCTGGACTATGATGAAATTACAATGAACTACTGAATACTTGATAAAGGTCTTATGGATTCAAATCAGAATTTGACATTTTAGTTCATCACACAGTTTTTTTTATGGCATCCAGTAGGTGAAAGCATGGCTCCTCATTATGTGACACCAACTATCAAATATGGAGGAGAATGCGTGATGGTCTGGGGCTATTTTTCTGGATCCAGCAACTTGTGAGTGACTGGCACCCTAAACCATCAAGACAACCACAGCATTTTGCAGTGCTATGCATTATCCTCTGGGATATGCCTAGTTAGTTAGGGATTCATCCTACAACAAGACCACCTCCAGACTATCTCAGAACTACCTTCTGGCTTCTGGCCAGCAGTCTCCAGAAATAAACTACAATTAGTTTAGTTTGGAAATGGAAAGAAGGGTGAAAACAAAACAACATAGGAGCACAACATATTTGTGGGAACCTCTGAAAGAATAACTTCGAACAATATTTGATTTCCATTGTAGAAGGAATGCTACAAGTGTGTTTGGCTTTTATATTTGCAAAATGTGGCATGAGTCAAAAATATTGATTAAAGGGACATAATACTCATATACTGAATCACTTGAAACTGATGCAGTATAACTGTAAAAAGCTGACAGGAAAATGTCACCTGAGCATCTCTATGTAAAAAAGGAAGATATTTTACCTCACAATCTCCTCAGCTCAGCAGAGTAAGTTCTGTGTAAAAAGTTATACTCAGCTGCTCCCAGCTGCAGGTAAAAACAAATGAAGAAATGAACAGCAGCCAATCAGCATCAACAGTGCTGAAGTCAGGAACTCTTTTACTGTGATCTCATGAGATTTCACTTAACTCTCATGAGATTTCATAGTAAGCTGAATAGGGAAATAATATGAGAGTGCACGATGCTCATCCCCTAAGCTGTCCCAGGACAGACATACTAATATGCTGCTTAGAAATCCTTTACAATGGGAGGTGGCTACTGAGAAACTTTTGAGGTAAATTATCTTTCTTTCATGTAATTGGCAAGAGTCCATGAGCTAGTGACATATGGGATATACAATCCTACCAGGAGGGGCAAAGTTTCCCAAACCTCAAAATGCCTATAAATACACCCCTCACCACACCCACAATTCAGTTTTACAAACTTTGTCTCCTATGGAGGTGGTGAAGTAATATCACCACCTCCTATGGAGGTGGTGATATGCGCTTCTCAGCATTGTTGAAGCCCGATTCCTCTCAGAGTACAGCGAATGTCAGAGGGACGTGAAGGGAGTATCACCTATTGAATACAATGATTTCCCTAACGGGGGTCTTTTTCATGGGTTCTCTGTTATCGGTCATAGAGATTCATCTCCTACCTCCCTTTTCAGATCGATGATATACTCTCAAATTTACCATTACCTCTACTAAAGAACTGTTTTAGTACTGGTTTGGCTATCTGCTATTTGTGGATGGGTGTCTTTTGGTAAGTATGTTTTTATTACTTAAGACACTCTCGGCTATTGTTTGGCACTTTATGCAATTTATATAAAGTTCTAAATATATGTATTGTACTTATATTTGCCATGAGTCAGGTTCATGTATTTCCTTCTGCAGACTGTCAGTTTCATATTTGGGAATTTAAACACTTTAAGAAATTTGTTTCTTACCTGGGGTTTAGTCTTTTTCAATTTTGACTACTTTTGCATTTGCGGGTATTAGGCCCGCGGGTGCGTCAAATGTTAGACTTTATTGCGTCATTTTTGGCGCGGGAAATTACGTTTTTTGACGCAACTTCGTCATTTCCGGCGTCATACGTGACGTCGAGACCTTTCACACGGCGGCATCATTAGTGACACAAGTGTGTCATTTCCGGTCATTTTTGGCACCAAAAAAGTTTACGTTACGTTGTGCGTCATACTTGGCGCCAATTTTTTTCATTATTTCAATACCCCATTCATGTTTGCCTCCTGCTTTCTTCTATCAAGAGGCCTATGCTTTTGCATTTTTTCCCATTCCTGAAACTGTCATTTAAGGAAATAGATAATTTTGCTTTATATGTTGTTTTTTCTTTTACATTGAGCAAGATGTCCCAATCCGATCCTGTCTCTGAAGTTTCTGCTGGAACATTGCTGCCTGACGTCGGGTCTACCAAAGCTAAGTGCATTTGTTGCAAAATTGTAGAAATTATTCCACCGAATGTCATTTGTAATAGTTGTCATGATAAACTTTTACATGCAGATAGTGTTTCTATCAGTAATAGTACATTGCCAGTTGCAGTTCCTTCAACTTCTAATGTGCATGATATACCTGTAAATTTCAAAGAATTTGTTTCTGTATCTATTATGAAAGCTTTGTCTGCATTTCCACCTTCTAATAAACGTAAAAGGTCTTTTAAAACTTCTCATTTAGCTGATGAAATTTCAAATGACCAACAACATAATAATTCATCCTCTTCTGATGAGGATCTATCTGAAACAGAAGATCCTTCCTCAGATATTGACACTGACAAATCTACTTATTTAAAATAGAGTATATGCGTTCTTTATTAAAGGAAGTGTTAATTACTTTGGATATTAAGGTAACCAGTCCTATTGACGTTCAGTCTAATAAACGTTTAAATGCTGTTTTTAAACCTCCTGTGGTTTCCCCAGGTGTTTTTCCCATTCCTGAGGCTATTTCTGATATGATTTCTAGGGAATGGAATAAGCCAGGTACTTCCTTTGTTCCTTCTTCAAGGTTTAAGAGATTGTATCCTTTACCAGCAAAATCTATAGAGTTTTGGGAAAAGATCCCCAAAGTTGATGGGGCTATTTCTACTCTTGCTAAACGTACCACTATTCCTATGGAAGATAGCACTTCCTTTAAGGATCCTTTAGATAGGAAGCTTGAATCTTTTCTAAGGAAGGCCTATTTATATTCAGGTCATCTTCTCAGACCTGCTATTTCTTTGGGTGATGTTGCGGCTGCATCAACTTTCTGGTTGGAAAATTTAGCGCAACATGAATTGGATTCTGACATATCTAACATTGTTCGCTTACTGCAACATGCTAATCATTTTATTTGTGATACCATTTTTGATATTATCAAAATTGATGCTAGATCCATGTCTTTAGCTGTATTAGCTAGAAGAGCTTTGTGGCTTAAATCTTGGAATGCTGATATGACATCTAAATCTAGATTACTATCTCTTTCTTTCCAAGGTAATAATTTATTTGGTTCTCAGTTGGATTCTATTATTTCAACTATCACTGGAGGAAAAGGAGTTTTTTTGCCTCAGGATAAATAAATCCAAGCCATTTAGGAAACCAAAGTCTGCCCCTAAATCCGCATGAAGGTGCGGCCCTCATTCCAGCTCAGCTGGTAGAGGGCAGATTAAGGTTTTTCAAGGATTTTTGGATAAAATCTGTCCAAAATCATTGGATTCAGAGCATTGTCTCTCAAGGGTATCGAATAGGATTCAAAGTAAGACCTCCTGTGAGAAGATTTTTTCTCTCACACATTCCTGTAAATCCAGTAAAAGCTCAGGCTTTTCTGAAGTGTGTTTCAGATCTGGAGTCTTCAGGGGTAATCATGCCAGTTCCTCTTCAGGAACAAGGTTTGGGGTTTTATTCAAACCTATTCATTGTACCAAAGAAAGAAAATTTGTTCAGACCAGTTCTGGATCTGAAAATTTTGAATCGTTATGTAAGAGTACCAACTTTCAAGATGGTGACTATAAGGACTATTCTGCCTTTTGTTCAGCAAGGACATTATATGTCCACAATAGACTTGCAGGATGCATACCTTCATATTCCGATTCATCCAGAACACTATCAGTTTCTGAGATTCTCTTTTCTAGACAAGCATTACCAATTTGTTGCTCTTCCATTTGGCCTAGCAACAGCTCCAAGAATCTTTTCAAAGGTTCTGGGTGCCCTACTATCTGTAATCAGAGAACAGAGTATTGCGGTGTTTCCTTATTTGGACGATATCTTGGTACTAGCTCAGTCTTTACATACTGCAGAATCTCACACAAATCAACTAGTGTTGTTTCTTCGGAAACATGGTTGGAGGATCAATTTACCAAAAAGTTTCTTGATTCCTCAGACAAGGGTCACCTTTTTAGGTTTCCAGATAGATTCAGTGTCTATAACTCTGTCTCTAACAGACAAGAGACGTTTAAAATTGGTTGCAGCCTGCCGGCGCCTTCAGTCTTAGTCATTCCCTTCAGTGGCTATGTGCATGGAAGTTTTAGGTCTCATGACTGCAGCATCAGACGCAATCCCCTTTGTTCGTTTGCACATGAGACCTCTACAGCTTTGTATGCTGAATCAATGGTGCAGGGATTATACAAAGATATCACAATTAATATCCTTGAATCCCAATGTACGACACTCTCTGACATGGTGGATAGATCACCATCGTTTGGTTCAAGGGGCTTCTTTTGTTCGCCCAACCTTTACTGTGATCACAACAGATGCGAGTCTTTCAGGTTGGGGAGCTGTTTGGGGGTCTCTGACAGCACAAGGGGTTTGGAAATCGCAAGAGGCGAGATTACCAATAAATATTTTAGAACTCCGTGCAATTCTCAGGGTTCTTCAGTTCTGGCCTCTACTAAAGAGAGAACCGTTCATTTGTTTTCAGACAGACAATATCACAACTGTGGCTTATGTCAATCATCAGGGTGGGACTCACAGTCCCCAAGCTATGAAAGAAGTATCTCGGATACTTGCTTGGGCGGAATCCAGCTCCTGTCTAATCTCTGCGGTACATATCCCAAGTGTAGACAATTGGGAGGCGGATTATTTCAGCCGCCAGACTTTACATCCAGGGGAGTGGTCTCTCCATCCAGATGTGTTTTCTCAGATTGTTCAGATGTGGGGGCTTCCAGAGATAGATCTCATGGCCTCTCATCTAAACAAGAAACTTCCCAGATACCTGTCCAGGTCCAGGGATGCTCCGGCGGAAGCAGTGGATGCGCTGACACTTCCTTGGTGTTATCAACCTGCTTATTCCCGCCTCTAGTTCTTCTTCCAAGAGTGATTTCCAAAATCATCATGGAACAGTCTTTTGTGTTGCTGGTGGCTCCAGCATGGGCACACAGGTTTTGGTATGCGGATCTGGTTCGGATGTCCAGTTGCCCGCCTTGGCCACTTCCATTACGGCCGGACCTACTATCTCAAGGTCCGTTTTTCCATCAGGATCTCAAATCATTAAATTTGAAGGTATGGAAATTGAACGCTTAGTTCTAAGTCATAGAGGTTTCTCTGATTCAGTGATTAATGCTATGTTACAAGCTCGTAAATCTGTCTCTAGGAAGATTTATTATAGAGTTTGGAAGGCTTACATTTCATGGTGTTCTTCTCATAAATTCTCCTGGCATTCTTTTAGAATTCCTAGAATTTTGCAGTTTCTTCAGGATGGTCTGGATAAGGGTTTGTCTGCAAGTTCCTTGAAAGGACAAATCTCAGCTCTTTCTGTTTTATTTCACAGAAAAATTGCTATACTGCCTGATATACACTGTTTTGTACAGGCTTTAGTTCGTATTAAGCCTGTCATTAAGTCAATTTCTCCTCCTTGGAGTCTTAATTTGGTTCTGAGGGCTTTACAGGCTCCTCCATTTGAACCTATGCATTCTTTGGACATTAAACTACTTTCCTGGAAAGTGTTGTTCCTTTTGGCTATCTCTTCTGCTAGAAGAGTTTCTGAGCTATCTGCTCTTTCTTGTGAGTCTCCTTTTCTGATTTTTCATCAGGATAAGGCAGTTTTGCGGACTTCTTTTCATTTTTTACCTAAGGTTGTGAATTCTAACAACATTAGTAGAGAAATTGTTGTCCCTTCTTTATGTCCTAATCCTAAGAATTATTTGGAGAGATCCTGACATTCTTTGGATGTGGTAAGAGCTTTGAAATATTATGTGGAAGCTACTAAAAATTTCAGGAAGACTTCTAGTCTATTTGTTTTATTTTCTGGTCCTAGGAAAGGTCACAAAGCTTCTGCTGTTTCCTTGGCTTCTTGGTTGAAACTTTTGATTCATCAAGCTTATTTGGAGTCCGGTCAAACCCCGCCTCAGAGAATTACAGCTCATTCTACTAGATCAGTCTCTACTTCATGGGCTTTTAAGAATGAAGCTTCAGTCGATCAGATTTGCAAAGCAGCCACTTGGTCCTCTTTGCATACATTTACTAAATTCTACCATTTTGATGTATTTGCTTCTTCGGAAGCAGTTTTTGGTAGAAAAGTTCTTCAGGCAGCTGTTTCAGTTTAAATCTTCTGCTTTTGATTTAAGTTTTTTCTTTTCAAAGTGAAAATAACTTATTTTTTGAGTTGTGGATTATTTTTTCAGCGGAATATGGCTGTTTTTATTTTATTCCCTCCCTCTCTAGTGACTCTTGAGTGGAAGACTCCACATCTTGGGTATTGATATCCCATATGTCACTAGCTCATGGACTGTTGCCAATTACATGAAAGAAAACATAATTTATGTAAGAACTTACCTGATAAATTCATTTCTTTCATATTGGCAAGAGTCCATGAGGCCCACCCTTTTTATGGTGGTTATGATTTTTTGTATAAAGCACAATTATTTCCAAATTTCCTTTGTTGATGCTTTCTACTCTTTCTTTATCACCCCACTGCTTGGCTATTCGTTAAATTGAATTGTGGGTGTGGTGAGGGGTGTATTTATAGGCATTTTGAGGTTTGGGAAACTTTGCCCCTCCTGGTAGGAATGTATATCCCATATGTCACTAGCTCACTGACTCTTGCCAATATGAAAGAAATGAATTTATCAGGTAAGTTCTTACATAAATTATGTTTTTTTACATAGAGATGTTCAGGAGATATTTTCTAGTCAGCTTTTTACAGCTATGCTGCATCACTGGTTTCACTCATGGGAAATCTTTTCAAGGGTTCTCTGTTATCGGTCGTAGGGACTCATCTCCTACCTCCCTTTTAGATCGACGATATACTCTTATACCATTACCTCTGCTGATAGTTTTCAGTACTGGTTTGGCTGCCTGCTATATGTGGATGGGTGTCTTTTGGAAAGTATGTATCATTGTTTAAGACACTCTCAGCTATGTTTGGCGCTTTATGTATAAATACAAAGTTTTAAATATACAGGGAGTGCAGAATTATTAGGCAAATTTGTATTTTGACCACATCATCCTCTTTATGCATGTTGTCTTACTCCAAGCTGTATAGGCTCGAAAGCCTACTACCAATTAAGCATATTAGGTGATGTGCATCTCTGTAATGAGAAGGGGTGTGGTCTAATGACATCAACACCCTATATCAGGTGTGCATAATTATTAGGCAACTTCCTTTCCTTTGGCAAAATGGGTCAAAAGAAGGACTTGACAGGCTCAGAAAAGTCAAAAATAGTGAGATATCTTGCAGAGGGATGCAGCACTCTTAAAATTGAAAAGCTTCTGAAGCGTGATTATTGAACAATCAAGCGTTTCATTCAAAATAGTCAACAGGGTCGCAAGAAGCGTGTGGAAAAACCAAGGCGCAAAATAACTGCCCATGAACTGAGAAAAGTCAAGCGTGCAGCTGCCAAGATGCCACTTGCCACCAGTTTGGCCATATTTCAGAGCTGCAACATCACTGGAATGCCCAAAAGCACAAGGTGTGCAATACTCAGAGACATGGCCAAGGTAAGAAAGGCTGAAAGACGACCACCACTGAACAAGACACACAAGCTGAAACGTCAAGACTGGGCCAAGAAATATCTCAAGACTGATTTTTCTAAGGTTTTATGGACTGATGAAATGAGAGTGAGTCTTGATGGGCCTGTGGCTGGATTGGTAAAGGGCAGAGAGCTCCAGTCCGACTCAGACGCCAGCAAGGTGGAGGTGGAGTACTGGTTTGGGCTGGTATCATCAAAGATGAGCTTGTGGGGCCTTTTCGGGTTGAGGATGGAGTCAAGCTCAACTCCCAGTCCTACTGCCAGTTTCTGGAAGACACCACCTTCAAGCAGTGGTAAAGGAAGAAGTCTGCATCCTTCAAGAAAAACATGATTTTCATGCAGGACAATGCTCCATCACACGCGTCCAAGTACTCCACAGCGTGGCTGGCAAGAAAGGGTATAAAAGAAGAAAATCTAATGACATGGCCTCCTTGTTCACCTGATCTGAACCCCATTGAGAACCTGTGGTCCATCATCAAATGTGAGATTTACATGGAGGGAAAACAGTACACCTCTCTGAACAGTGTCTGGGAGGCTGTGGTTGCTGCTGCACGCAATGTTGATGGTGAACAGATCAAAACACTGACAGAATCCATGGATGGCAGGCTTTTGAGTGTCCTTGCAAAGAAAGGTGGCTATATTGGTCACTGATTTGTTTTTGTTTTGTTTTTGAATGTCAGAAATGTATATTTGTGAATGTTGAGATGTTATATTGGTTTCACTGGTAAAAATAAATAATTGAAATGGGTATATATTTGTTTTTTGTTAAGTTGCCTAATAATTATGCACAGTAATAGTCACCTGCACACACAGATATCCCCCTAAAATAGCTATAACTAAAAACAAACTAAAAACTACTTCCAAAACTATTCAGCTTTGATATTAATGAGTTTTTTGGGTTCATTGAGAACATGGTTGTTGTTCAATAATAAAATTAATCCTCAAAAATACAACTTGCCTAATAATTCTGCACTCCCTGTATGTATTTACTTATATTTGCCATGAGTCAGGTCTATGTGTATTTCCATTTGCAGTCTAACAGTTTCAGTATGGGAATCATGTTTTAGGAAGTTATTATTTTTATTTATTTTTTCTTACCTGGGGTTTAGTCTTTTTTTCCAATTTGACTTGTTTTTCCTCAATTTCACGGGCAAATCTAGGCCCGCGAGGGTGCAAAATGCTGTTTGTTTGGTTTTTTTTAAACTTTATTTATAGAAAAGAATCCAAGACATACACGGCAAGGACAGTCACATTAGTATAAATATATTGATGTGAACATATATATAAAAAAGGAAAACAGGGAAAATAAAGACCGTGTTACAAAGCATGAGGTACAAATGAAATTTTCCATGCATGTACTTGGATTCAACTTTTTTCCAAGACCTTTTTTACAAGCAAACAAAGAAAAACATATCAACTAAAATATGAAGAGAAAAACAATAACAAAAACAACAGATAACAGTCATACCTACCCAGAGCACCTCCGGCTCCACCCCCCCCCCCCCCCCCCCCCCCCTGTCCAGCCAACTCACCGAACATATGTATGAGAGAAACCATTAACAGACCTGGTCTGTTGATAGACACTAATTGCCTCCTAAGATTTTCATTCAGGACATACTGGCTGTTTTTAAAAGGCAGGATAACTCTGTCTCTCACTACATCCGGTAAATACAACAGATAGATCTCCCACTTAAGGAGAAATCTCTTCACTCTTTTCTCAGGGTCTCCCCTAGTGTCTGCCTGTTCAATTAACATCTGAGTATGCACTGTCTTGAGTAACTGCTGAAACGGTAGGGACCGACCCCCCACCCATTCCCTTAAAATGATCTGTTTAGCTAGCATGAGGACTGTAGTTATAAAGGCGTCATACTTGTATGTCAAGTCTCTAGGCGTCAAGAAGATCACATGCTGCGCCGTGAGGGACAACTTTTGTCTAGTTAATTTGGTCAGCCAGTATGAAATTTTCTGCCAGAATTTCTGCACTTTAGGGCACTCCCACAGCAAATGAATCCAATTAGGAGATTCGCGGCTGCATTTACTACATATATTATTTGCCACTTGAACCCACTTAGCATGCATGCCAGGAGTAATATAGGCTTGGTGCAAGAATTTCAAGTGTGATTCTCTCAATTTCGCAGAAATAGTACTTTGATTTGCCTTCTCAAAACTCGCAGCGATCACTGTAGTGTCGACCTCTAGGTCCCCAAAGTGTGACCATTTAGATACAATCCCACGTAAGGCGGAATCTTCAAAATGACGGAGCAGCAGATTATATGTGTGTGAGAGTCTGCAAAATGCTGTTATTTATTGCGTCATTTTTGGTACGGAAATTTTTTTGCCGCGAATTTGCGTCTATAGTGTCGCAAGTTTTGTCATTTCCTGCGTCTTTATTGACTTTAGATTGTTGGGCGCAAAGTCGAGCTTGTTATGACACCAGTTGCGTCATTTCCTGATGTTGGTTGGTGCCAAAAAATGTTTCACTTCACTTTGCGTTGTGCGTCATATTTGGCGTAAAATATTTTTTTGATTATATTACCCCACTTCCTTTATGCTCCTTGCTCTCTTTATACTCTAAAGGGCTATGCTGTTTGCTTTTCTGCCTATTAGCATATGCATTTTTTCCCATTCCTGAAACTGCTATATGAGGAAACTGGATATTTTGTTTAAATGTTATTTTTTCTTTTACATTTTGCAAGATGTCTCAGTCTGATCCTGTCTCAGAAGCTACTGTAGGAACCATGCTGCCTGAACACAGTTCTACCAAAGCTAAGTGTATCTGTTGTAAGCAAGCTGAGATTATATCTCCGGCTATATTATGTAACAGTTGTCATTATAAGCTTTTGCATGCCGATAATGTTTCTATTAGTACTAGTACAGCGTCTGTTGTTCCCTCAACATCCAATGTACATGATATCCCTGTTGATATGAAAAATTATATTGCTGATGCAATACAGAAGGCTATATATGCTATTCCACCTTCTAATAAACGTTAAAGGTCTTTTAAAACTTCTCATAAAACTGATGAAATTTGTAATGACCAAGAACATACTGAAATATCCTCCTCTGAAGAGGATCCCTCTGGTTCAGAATATCCTACTTCAGACATTGAAAAATTGATAAATCTTCTTATCTTTTTAAGATTGAATATAGTCGGTCTTTGTTGAAAGAGGTATTGGTTACTTTGGGTATTGAGGAGTCTGGTCCTCTTGATAACAAAACCAGTTAACGTTTCAATTCTGTTTTTAAACCTCCTGTGATTACTCCTGAGGTTTTTCCTTTCCCAGGTGCGGTTTCTGATGTGATTGCTAAGGAATGGTCTAAACCTAAACCTGGTGCTTCTTTTAATCCTTCTTCTAGGTTTTAGAATTTATATCCTTTTCCAGTGGCTAATATGGAGTTTTTGGAAAAAGTCCCTAAGGTTGATGGGGCTGTTTCTACTCTTGCCAGACGTACTACTATTCCTATGGAAGATAGTACTTATTTTAAAGATCCTTTAGATAGGAAGATTTAATCTTATCTGAGGAAAGCTTATTTACATTCTGGTTATAGTATATGGCCTGCCATTTCTATGGCTGATGTTGCGGCTGCATCAATTTTTTGGTTGGATAGCTTAGCACAACAGGAAGCAGATCCTGATTTGTTTAGCATTGTTCGCTTGCTGCCACATGCTAATCATTTTATCTGTGATGCTATTTTTGATATCATCAAGATTGATTTTAAATCTATGTCTTTAGCTATTTTAGCTAGAAGAGCTTTATGGCTTAAATCATGGAATGCTGACATGGTATCTAAATCTAGATTTCTATCTTTCCAGGGTAATAATTTATTTGGTTCTCAGTTGGATTCTATTATTTCCACTATCACTGGGAGGGAGTTTTTTTGCCCCAAGATAAAAAATCTAAGGATAAATCTAAAGCTTCTAATCGTTTTTGTTCCTTTCCTCAGAATAGAGAACAGAAAATCACTCCTTCCCTTAAGGAATCTGGTTCCAATTGGAAGCCATCTTCAAGTTGCAATAAATCCAAGCCTTATAACAAACCTAAGCCAGACCCCAAGACTGCATGAAGGTGCGGCCCTCAATCCAGTTCAACTGGTGGGGGGCAGATTGAAATTATTTCAAAACATTTGGGTAGATTTTGTTCAGAATCAGTGGATTCAGAGCATTGTCTCTCAAGGGTATCGAATAGGTTTCAGAATAAGACCTCCTGGGAGAAGATTCTTTCTCTCTCACATTCCAACAAATTCTGTAAAAGCTCAGGCTTTTCTGAAGTGTATTTCAGATCTGGAGCTTTCAGGGGTGATTATACCAGTTCTGCCTCGGGAACAGTGTCTGGGTTTTTAATCAAAACTATTCATTGTCCCAAAGAAAGAAAATTCATTCAGACCAATTCTGGATCTGAAGTTTTTGAATTGTCTTGTAAGGGTCCCAACTTTCAAGATGGTGACTATAAAGACTATTCTGCCTTTTGTTCAGCAAGGTCATTACATGCCCACAGTAGACTTACAGGACACTTATCTTTGCATTCCGATTCATCCAGATCACTATCTGTTTCTGAGATTCTCTTTTCTAGACAAGCATTACCAATTTGTCGCTCTTTCATTCGGCCTAGTGACAGCTCCAAGAATCTTTTCGAAGGTTCTCGTGCCCTTCTATCTGTAATCAGAGAGCAGGGTATTGCAGTGTTTCGTTATTTGGATGATATCTTGGTACTGGCTCAATCTTTTCATTTAGCAGAATCTCCCACTAATCAACTAGTGTTGTTTCTTCAAAGACATGGTTGGAGGATCAATTTACCAAAGAGTTTCTTGATTCCTCAGACAAGGGTCAACTTTTTAGGTTTTCAGATAGATTGTGTCCATGACAGACAAGAGACAAATGAAATTGGTTTCAGCCTGTCGAAACCTTCAGTTTCGATCATTCCCTTCAGTGGCTATGTGCATGGAAGTTTTAGGTCTCATGACTGCAGCATCGGACGCGATCCCCTTTGCTCGTTTTCATATGAGACCTCTGCAGCTTTGCATGCTGAATCAATGGTGCAGGGATTATACTCAGATATCACAATTGATATTCTTAAATATTAGCATTCTACTCTCTCTGACTTGGTAGTTAGACCATCATCGTATTGTTTAAGGGGTCTCTTTTGTTCATCCTTTCTGGACTGTAGTCTCAACAGATGCAAGTCTTTCAGGTTGGGGAACTGTCTGGGGGTCTCTGACTGCACAAGGGGTTTAGAATCCTCTAGAGGCGAGGTTACCAATCAATATCTTAGAACTCCGTGCTATTTTCAGGGCTCTTCAGGCTTGGCCTCTATTAAAGAGCGAACTTTTCATTCGCTTTCAGACAGACAATATCACAACTGTGGCATATGTCAATCATCAGGGAGGGACTGCCAGTCCTTTAGCAATGAAAGAAGTATCACGGATACTTTCTTGGGCGAAATCCAACTTTTGTCGTATTTCTGCGATTCATATTCCAGGTGTATACAATTGGGAAGCGGATTATCTCAGCCGTCAGACTTTACATCCGGGGGAGTGGTCTCTCCATCCAGATATGTTTTTTCAGATTGTACAGATGTGGGGTCTTCCAGGAATAGATCTGATGGCTTCTCATCTAAACAAGAAATTTCCCAGATACCTTTCCAGGTCCAGGGAACCTCAGGCGGAGATGGTGGATGAGTTAGCAGTTCCTTGGTCTTAACAACTTGCTTATATTTTTCCGCCTCTAGTTCTTCTTCCAAGGGTGATCTACAAGATCATAATGGAACAATCGCATGTGTTTCTGATAGCACCAGCATGGCCTCACAGGTTTTGGTATGCGGATCTTGTCCGGATGTCCAGTTGTCAACCTTGGCCACTTCATTTAAGGCCAGATCTCTCAAGGGTCATTTTTCCATCAGGATCTCAAATTGCTAAATTTGAAGGTATGGAAATTGAACGTTTAGTGCTTAGTTATAGAGGTGTCTCTGACTCAGTGATTAATACTATGTTGCAGGCTCTGTTTCAAGGAAGATTTATTATCGGGTTTGGAAAACCTATATTTCATGGTTTTCTTCTCATAAATTATCTTGGTATTCTTTAAGATTTCCTAGAATTTTACAGTTTCTTCAGGACGATTTGAATAAAGGTTTGTCTGCAAGTAATTTGAAGGGACAAATCTCTGCTCTTTCTGTTTTATTTCATAGAAAGATTGCTAAACTTCCTGATATTCACTGTTTTGTTCAGGCTTTGGTCCGTATCAAGCCTGTTATTAAATCTATTTCTCCTCCTTGGAGTCTTAATTTGGTTTTGAAGGTTTTGCAGGCTCCTCCTTTTGAGCCTATGCATTCTTTGGATATTAAACTGCTTTCTTGGAAAGTATTGTTCCTTTTGGCTATCTCTTCTGCTAGAAGAGTTTCTGAATTTTCTGCTCTCTCTTGTGAGTCTCCTTTTCTGATTTTCCATCAGGATAAAGCTGTTTTGCGGACTTTGTTTAAATTTCTTCCTAAGGTTGTGAATTCTAACAACATTAGTAGGGAAATTGTTGTTCCTTCCTTGTGTCTGAATCCTAAGAATTCTCTTGAGAAATCATTACACTCTTTAGATGTAGTAAGAGCTTTGAAATACTATGTTGAGGCTACTAAGGATTTCAGGAAGACTTCTAGTCTATTTGTTGTCTTTTCTGGTTCTAGGAAAGGCAAAAAAGCCTCTGCCATTTCTTTGGCATCTTGTTAAAAGCTTTTGATACACAAGGCTTACTTGGTGGCGGGGCAGTCTCCACCTCAGAGAATTGCGGCTCATTATACTAGATCAGCTGCCACTTCTTGGGCTTTTAAGAATGAAGCTTCAGTTGATCAGATTTGCAAAGCAGCAACTTGGTCTTTGCATACATTTACTAAATGTTACCATTTCAATGTATTTGCTTCTTCTGAAGCAGTCTTTGGTAGAAAAGTTCTTCAGGCAGTTTGATTCTTCTGTAAAGAAAAACTTTTTTTTTTTATTTAATTTCTCAGCGGAAATAGCTGTTTTTATTTTATCCCTCCCTCTCTAGTGACTCTTCTGTAGACTTCCACACCCTGGGTATTTTATCCCATACGTCACTAGCTCATGAACTATTGCCATTTACATGAAAGAAAACATAATTGAAAAGAGATTTCAAATTTGACCATGTTATATGATCACTGTTACCCAAATGTTCTTTGACTTCTATGTTCTTAAATGAAGTTTTGGCAATGTTAAAGACTCCTAGTACTGATCCGTCAGTCGAATCTCTGTCCTCTAAATCAGATAGTGATCTTGATTAGACAAGTGTGGAAGGATGGAGTTCCTATTCCTTTATCGTCTACATATTTTCCTTTTATTTTTAGAATCCCAGTTCAAAGCTCTACAGGGGAGTTTGTGTTGTAGGACAGGCATGACCTGTCTCTTTCGGCACAGTCCTTCTTGGCTATCATTTTGTGCGTTTGCCTATTTTCTTTTATATCCAGTTAGGATAGTTTTTTAAGAGCTTTTGGTTGTTGTAGAAACTCTTTTTAGGAAGACGTTCGGTTGGCAATATTTCTGGAGGCTTCCTATGGAAGCATCTCGATTAATTTTGAGGTGATGGTTCCCTTGACATTTTAGAGTCAGATTTAAGTTATTGATTGTTCGCAGTCTTCTAGCAGAAGCTGGAATTTAAGAATTTTCAGTTTAGTCCTCGAGTTGCACTGACAGATATGTCGGTTAAGTCTACTCTTTCCTTCTTCTCAAGAGGAGGAGTTGGTTCTAGCTATTCCGGCTCAGACTGAGCAGGTCCATCTAACCTTGATGACAGAAAGGACCTGTTTTAGGTTTTATCTTGAATGGGCGTTTGATTCTGGAGCATAAGGCCAGAGTTTTCGCTAGTGAAGGCGCCAGGTTGGATCCCTGGATATTAATTTAGCCTTCCTAGCCAGGTAGACTTTACCTTAAGGTTAGCCTCTTCAGGTAGTGCATTTTAGACCTGCTTCAGTCCATCGCTAGCTTGGCGTTGAGGTAGTGATGACTTGTCCTGGGGTCCGTTTGGACTTCATCCCTTTTAGCAGGTCTCATCCCATCCGAGGTTCGGTGTAGGTTGAGGCAGTGCAGTGGAGATGTTTTGAATCTGTCTTTGCAGATTTTCATGGTCTACTGGTTGAGAGAATAGTTTTTTTACTAGAACTTTGACTTTGGTCAGGCACGTGTGTAGTTCGGATGCTCCTTTTTGGGGTTTGGGCTTTACTTTTTTAACTTGCATCGGGCTACCTTTATACCTATGCATGAGGTTGTCTCTAGGTTGTTATCTTAGAGTCCGTCTACGTATTTTCTTACTTCTGCAAACAGAAGTCCTGAGTTATGGCCTTGCTTTGCGTCCCTCATTTTTTGGGTGTTCCATGATAGTAGGCTGTTCTGCGGACTTACTAAGGTTTTTTCCTAAGGTTGTGTCATATAGCATTTTCAGCTAAGGTTTTGGGTACATTTTTATATCCTATTCCTTCTTCGCAAGGAAAGTTTTTTCTACTTGATATGGAATCGTGCCTTAAGGACCTATCTTCAGGCTATGTAGGAATAGACAGTTTTCTCTGTTTATTATCTATCTGAGAAGCTAAGAGTCAGAGGGCTCTTAGTCTTTCTTATCTTTTTTTAGTTGAGGAGTATCTTCCGCTTGGGTCATAACTCAGCGGGATGCTAGCCTTCTCGGAGGTAAACGGCTCAGTCTTTTCAAGCAGTGGCGTCCTCTTGGAGCTCTAAGATGAGGCCTCTACGGTTCTTTTTGGTGGGCGGACTATTTGGCCTTCCTTACCTTCCTTTCAAATTTTTATTGTGTTTTTTTCCTTCAGTGAAGCAGCATTTGGGAAAAAGGGTTTGCAGGCTGTAGTGCCCTCTGATGGGGGCCGCCTCTCTTTTTGCTCTCCCATTAGCATTCAGTGTCCTCTGAAGCTTGGGTATAATTTTCCCACAAGTAATGAATGCAGCTGTGGACTCTCCCTGTATTAAGAATTAAAACATAAACTATGATTACCAGATAATTTCCTTTCCTTCCGTACAGTCCGTGTTCTCCGTTGGGCGGCCCTAAATTTAAACTTGTTCTTCTGGCACCTTTTTCACCCTGATAGTTCTCCTTCTGTTCCTTGTTCCCTCGGCAGAATGATTGGGGGATGAGGGAAGTGGAGGAGGTATTTAAGCCTTTGGTTGGGGTGTCTTTGCCTCCTCCTGGTGGCCAGGTTCACTATTCCCACAAGTATGAATGCAGCTGTGGACTCTCCCTGTACTGAAGGAAAGGAAATTATCTGGTAAGCATAATTTATGTTTTTCGCATGTCTTGGTATAGGCCAGTAATCCACAGAAGTGGTAATCAAGTATAAGCTTATAAACCATGGACAACCCTCCCCTTGTTGTCTTTGGCCTCTAGTTATCAAGCCGTCAACCGCAAATACGCTGGAATTCCGCAGCGTATTTGTGGCGAGGCTTATTCACCATAGTTATCAAGCCCTACAGACCGACAAAAGTAGAATCTAGTGACGTAAGCTACGATCCGCCGGACTCAGTCCGACACAGATCGATTCTTACGTCACTCCAGATGTGCCGAACACAAGTTCGGCGCAATCTGACTACTTTTGCTAGTTATCAAAGAACTAGCAGGTACGCTCGGCACTTTTCCAGCCCAGCGTACCTGGTTGTCAATCCACCGCCCTGGAGGCGGGGGATCCCATAGGAATCAATGGGAGTCTGACAGCAGCGAGAGCTCATGTTCGCTGCTGCCCGATATCCCATTGATTTCTATGGGAGATGTCTGCACCTAACATGTACCCCGAGTCTAAACACCCGTAATCTGGCCCCCTACACTGCGCGCCACCTACTTTATACTTATTAACCCTTAATCTGCCGCCCGACACCGCCGCCACCTACATTATACGTATTAACCCCTAAACTGCCGCTCCCAGACCCCGCCGCCACCTACATTATACCTATTAACCCCTAATCTGCCGCCCCCTATACCGCCACCACCTACATAAAGTTATTAACCCCTATCCTGCGTATCCCGGACCCCGCCACAACTAAATAAATTGTTAACCCCTAAACTGCCGCTCCCGGACCCCGCCGCCACCTATATTAAACTTATTAACCCCTAAACCTAAGTCTAACACTAACACCCCCCCTAACGTAAATACTATTTTAATAAATCTAAATACATATTACTATTATAAACTAAATTATTCCTATTTAAAACAAAATACTTACCTGTAAAATAAACCCTAAGATAGCTACAAAATAACTAATAATTATATTGTAGCTATTTTAGGATTTATTTTAATTTTACATTTATTAACCCCTATCCTGCCCCCCCCCACTACACCGCCGCTACCTACATTAAACTCATTAACCCCTAAACCGCCACTCCCGGACCCCGCCGCAACTAAATTAAATGTTTAACCCCTAAACCGCCGCTCCCGGACCCCGCCGCCACCTATATTAAACTTATTAACCCCTATCCTGCCCCCCTATACCGCCGCCACCTATATTAAACTTATTAACCCCTAAACCTAAGTCTAACACTAACACCCCGCTAACTTTAATATTATTTAAATAAATCTAAATAAAACTTAACTAAAGTATACTTACCTGTAAAATGAACCCTAAGATAGCTACAATATAATTAATAATTACATTGTAGCTAGCTTAGGGTTTATTTTTATTTTACAGGCAAGTTAATAGTTAATAACTATTTAATAGCTACCTAGCTAAAATAAATACAAAAGTACCTGTAAAATAAATCCTAACCTAAATTACAATTACACCTAACACTACACTATCATTAAATTCAATAAATTAACTGCAATTACCTAAAATTAAATACAATTAAATAAACTAAACTATAGTACAAAAAAAACAAACACTAAATTACAGAAAATACGTTTTTTTTTACAAGAAGTTTAAACTAATTACACCTAATCTAAGCCCCCTAATAAAATAAAAAGCCCCCCAAAATAATAAAATTCCCTACCCTATACTAAATTACAAAGTAATCAGCTCTTTTACCAGCCCCTTTTACCAGCCCTTAAAAGGGGCATTGCCCCAAAGTAATCAGCTCTTTTACCTGTAAAAAAAAATACAACCCCCCCCAATATTACAACCCACTACCCACATACCCCTACCCTACCCTAACCCACCCAAACCCCCCTTCCGATCAGCCAATAGAATGCAAGGTCAATCCGATTGGATCAGCCAATCGGATTGAACTTCAATCCGATTGGCTGATTGAATCAGCCAATCAGATTTTTCCTACCTTAATTCCGATTGGATGACGTCCCTTAAAGGTACCTTCATTCGGTGTTAGGACATCGTTGGAAGAAGATGGCTCCGCGTCGGCTGGATGGAAGATGGCTCCGCTCCGGATGATTGAAGATAGAAGACGCCGCTTGGATGAAGACTTCTACGGGATGGAGGACCTCTTCTGCCCCGCTTCGATGAAGAGTCCGGCCCGGCTGGGTGAAGACGGTTCAAGGTAGGGTGATCTTCAGGGGGTTAGTGTTTGTTTTTTTAAGGGGGGTTTGGGTGGGTTAGAGTAGGGGTATGTGGGTGGTGGGTTTTAATGTTGGGGGGGTTGTATTTTCTTTTACAGGTAAAAGAGCTGATTACTTTGGGGCAATGCCCCGCAAAAAGCTGGTAAAAGAGCTGATTACTTTGTCATTTAGTATAGGGTAGGGCATTTTATTATTTTGGGGGGCTTTTTTATTTTATTAGGGGGCTTAGATTAGGTAAATTAGTTTAAACTTCTTGTAAAAAAAACGTATTTTCTGTAATTTAGTGTTTTTTTTTTTTGTACTATAGTTTAGTTTATTTAATTGTATTTAATTTTAGGTAATTGAAGTTAATTTATTTAATTAATTTAATGATAGTGTAGTGTTAGGTGTAATTGTAATTTAGGTTAGGTTTTATTTTACAGGTAATTTTGTCTTTATTTTAGCTAGGTAGCTATTAAATAGTTATTAACTATTTAATAACTATTCTACCTAGTTAAAATAAATAAAAAGTTGCCTGTAAAATAAAAATAAACCCTAAGCTAGCTACAATGTAATTATTAATTATATTGTAGCTATCTTAGGGTTCATTTTACAGGTAAGTATACTTTAGTTAAGTTTTATTTAGATTTATTTAAATAATATTAAAGTTAGGGGGGTGTTAGTGTTAGACTTAGGTTTAGGGGTTAATAAGTTTAATATAGGTGGCGGCGGTATAGGGGGGCAGGATAGGGGTTAATAAGTTTAATATAGGTGGTGGCGGGGTCCGGGAGCGGCGGTTTAGGGGTTAAACATTTAATTTAGTTGCGGCGGGGTCCGGGAGTGGCAGTTTAGGGGTTAATGAGTTTAATGTAGGTGGCGGCGGTGTAGTGGGGGGGGCAGGATAGGGGTTAATAAATGTAATGTAGGTGGCGGTGGGCTCCGGGAGCGGCGGTTTAGGGGTTAAACATTTAATTTAGTTGCGGCGGGGTCCGGGATCCGCAGGATAGGGGTTAATAAGTTTAATATAGGTGGCAGCGGTATAGGGGGGGCAGGATAGGGGTTAATTACTTTATGTAGGTGGCAGCGGTATAGGGGGCGGCAGATTAGGGGTTAATAGGTATAATGTAGGTGGCGGCGGGGTCCGGGAGTGGCGGTTTAGGAGTTAATATATTTATTATAGTTGCGGCGGGGTCCGGGAGTGGCGGTTTAAGGGTTAAGAACTTTATTTAGTTGGGGGGGGGGGCTCCGGGAGTGGCGGTATAGGGGGTAAAACAGTATAGTATAGTGTGAGTGCTTAGTGACAGGGTAGCAATAAAGCTGGGAAAAGCCGAAGAGCAGCGAGATCGATGACTGTTAGTTAACAACAGTCCACTGCTCATCGCGCCCTACTTGGTGCGCGGCTTTTTGACAGCTTTATTGATAAATTTGGCGAGCATATTCAAGTCTGCGGCAGTGAGGTTAGGCGAACTTAGGCGGGCGTATTGGGGCCGGCGAATGTAGGTAAGTACGGAGCTTAATAACTAGAGGCCTTTGTGTATAGCATATATTTCTTTCATGTAATTAGCAAGAGTCCATGAGCTAGTGACGTATGGGATATACATTCCTACCAGGAGGGGCAAAGTTTCCCAAACCTCAAAATGCCTATAAATACACCCCTCACCACACCCACAAATCAGTTTTACAAACTTTGCCTCCTGTGGAGGTGGTGAAGTAAGTTTGTGCTAGATTCTACGTTGATATGCGCTCCGCTGCAGGTTGGAGCCCGGTTTTCCTCTCAGCGTGCAGTGAATGTCAGAGGGATGTGAAGATAGTATTGCCTATTTGAATTCAATGATCTCCTTCTACGGGGTCTATTTCATAGGTTATCTGTTATCGGTCGTAGAGATTCATCTCTTACCTCCCTTTTCAGATCGACGATATTCTCTTATATACCATTACCTCTACTGATTCTCGTTTCAGTGCTAGTTTGGCTTTCTACTACATGTAGATGAGTGTCCTGGGGTAAGTAAGTCTTATTTTTGTGACACTCTAAGCTATGGTTGGGCACTTTTTATATAAAGTTCTAAATAATTATGTTTAAATATTTATTTGCCTTGATTCAGGATGTTCAACATTGCTTATTTCAGACAGTCAGTTTCATTATATGGGATAATGCATTTGAATAATCAATTTTTTTCTTACCTTAAAATTTGACTTTTTTTCCTGTGGGCTGTTAGGCTCGCGGGTGCTGAAAATGCTTCATTTTATTGCGTCATTTTTGGCGCAAAAAATTATTTGTTATTTCCAGCGTCGTTCTTGTCACCGGAAGTTGCGTCATTTTTGACGTTTTTGCGCCAAAAGTGTCGGCGTTACCGGATGTGGCGTCATTTTTGGCGCCAAATAATGTGGGCGTCTTTTTTGGCGCCAAATAATGTGGGCGTCTTTTTTGGCGCTAAAAAATATGGGCGTCATTATTGTCTCCACATTATTTGAGTCTTATTGTTTATTTGCTTCTGGTTGCTAGAAGCTTGTTCACTGGCATTTTTTCCCATTCCTGAAACTGTCATTTAAGGAATTTGATCAATTTTGCTTTATATGTTGTTTTTTCTATTACATATTGCAAGATGTCTCAGATGGACCCTGAATCAGAAGATACTTCTGGAAAATCGCTGCCTGATGTTGGATCTACCAAAGTTAAGTGTATTTGCTGTAAACTTTTGGTATCTGTTCCTCCAGCTGTTGTTTGTAATGAATGTCATGACAAACTTGTTAATGCAGATAATATTTCCTTTAGTAATGTTACATTACCTGTTGTTGTTCCATCAACATCTAATACTCAGAGTGTTCCTGTTAACATAAGAGATTTTGTTTCTAAATCCATTAAGAAGGCTATGTCTGTTATTCCTCCTTCTAGTAAACGGAAAAGGTCTTTTAAAACTTCTCATTTTTCAGACGAATTTTTAAATGAACATCATCATTCTGATTCCGATAATGTTTCCTCTGGTTCAGAGGATTCAGTTTCAGAGGTTGATGCTGATAAAGCTTCATATTTATTTAAAATGGAATTTATGCGTTCTTTACTTAAAGAAGTCTTAATTGCATTAGAGATAGAGGAATCTGGTCCTCTTGATACTAAATCTAAACGTTTAAATAAGGTTTTTAAATCTCCTGTAGTTATTCCAGAAGTTTTTCCTGTCCCTGATGCTATTTCTGAAGTAATTTCCAGGGAATGGAATAATTTGGGTAATTCATTAACTCCTTCTAAACGTTTTAAGCAATTATATCCTGTGCCAGTTGACAGATTAGAGTTTTGGGACAGAATCCCTAAGGTTGATGGGGCTATCTCTACTCTTGCTAAACGTACTACTATTCCTACGGCAGATAGTACTTCCTTTAAGGATCCTTTAGATAGGAAAATTGAATCCTTTCTAAGAAAAGCTTACTTATGTTCAGGTAATCTTCTTAGACCTGCTATATCTTTAGCGGATGTTGCTGCAGCTTCAACTTTTTGGTTGGAAGCTTTAGCGCAACAAGTATCAGATCATAATTCTAATAGCATTGTTAATCTTCTTCAACATGCTAATAATTTTATTTGTGATGCCATCTTTGATATCATCAGGGTTGATGTCAGGTATATGTCTCTAGCTATTTTAGCTAGAAGAGCTTTATGGCTTAAAACTTGGAATGCTGATATATCTTCTAAGTCAACTTTGCTTTCCCTTTCTTTCCAGGGTAATAAATTATTTGGTTCACAGTTGGATTCTATTATTTCAACTGTTACTGGAGGGAAAGGAACTTTTTTATCACAGGATAAAAAATCTAAAGGTAAATTTAGGTCTACTAATCGTTTTCGTTCTTTTTGTCACAATAAGGAACAAAAGCCTGATCCTTCCCCTACAGGAGCAGTATCAGTTTGGAAACCATCTCCAGTCTGGAATAAATCCAAGCCTTTTAGAAAGCCAAAGCCAGCTCCCAAGTCAACATGAAGGTGTGGCCCTCATTCCAGCTCAGCTGGTAGGGGGCAGATTACGATTTTTCAAAGAAATTTGGATCAATTCGATTCACAATCTTTGGATTCAGAGCATTGTTTCACAAGGGTACAGAATAGGCTTCAAGATAAGGCCTCCTGCAAGAAGATTTTTTCTTTCCCGTGTCCCAGTAAATCCAGTGAAGGCTCAAGCATTTCTGAAATGTGTTTCAGATCTAGAGTTGGCTGGAGTAATTATGCCAGTTCCAGTTCTGGAACAGGGGCTGGGGTTTTACTCAAATCTTTTCATTGTACCAAAGAAGGAGAATTCCTTCAGACCAGTTCTGGATTTAAAAATATTGAATCATTGTAAGGATACCAACATTCAAGATGGTAACTATAAGGACTATTCTGCCTTTTGTTCAGCAAGGGCATTATATGTCCACAATAGATTTACAGGATGCATATCTGCATATTCCGATTCATTCCGATTCATCCAGATCACTATCAGTTTCTGAGATTCTCTTTCCTAGACAAGCATTACCAGTTTATGGCTCTGCCGTTTGGCCTAGCAACAGCTCCAAGGATTTTTAGAAAGGTTCTCGGTGCCCTTCTCTCTGTAATCAGACAACAGGGTATTGTGGTATTTCCTTATTTGGACGATATCTTGGTACTTGCTCAGTCTTCACATTTAGCAGAATCTCATACGAATCAACTTGTATTGTTTCTTCGAGAACATGGTTGGAGGATCAATTTACCAAAAAGTTCATTGATTCATCAGACAAGGGTAACCTTTTTAGGTTTCCAGATAGATTCAATGTCCATGACTCTGTCTCTGACAGACAAGAGACGTCTAAAATTGGTTTCAGCTTGTCGAAACCTTCAGTCTCAATCATTCCCTTCGGTAGCCTTATGCATGGAAATTCTAGGTCTTATGACTGCTGCATCGGACGCGATCCCCTTTGCTCGTTTTCACATGCGACCTCTTCAGCTCTGTATGCTGAACCAGTGGTGCAGGGATTATACAAATATATCTCAGTTAATATCTTTAAAACCGATTGTACGACAATCTCTGACGTGGTGGACAGACCACCATCGTTTAGTACAGGGGGCTTCTTTTGTTCTTCCGACCTGGACTGTGATTTCAACAGATGCAAGTCTGACAGGTTGGGGAGCAGTTTGGGGGTCTCTGACAGCACAAGGGGTTTGGGAATCTCAGGAGGTGAGATTACCAATCAACATTTTGGAACTCCGTGCAATTTTCAGAGCTCTTCAGTCATGGCCTCTTCTAAAGAGAGAGTCGTTCATTTGTTTTCAGACGGACAATGTCACAACCGTGGCATATGTCAATCATCAAGGAGGGACTCACAGTCCTCTGGCTATGAAAGAAGTATCTCGAATACTGGTATGGGCGGAATCCAGCTCCTGTCTAATTTCTGTGGTTCATATCCCAGGTATAGACAATTGGGAAGCGGATTATCTCAGTCGCCAAACGTTACATCCGGGCGAATGGTCTCTTCACCCAGAGGTATTTCTTCAGATTGTTCAAATGTGGGGACTTCCAGAAATAGATCTGATGGCTTCTCATCTAAACAAGAAGCTTCCCAGGTATCTGTCCAGATCCAGGGATCCTCAAGCGGAGGCAGTGGATGCATTGTCACTTCCTTGGAAGTATCATCCTGCCTATATCTTTCCGCCTCTAGTTCTTCTTCCAAGAGTGATTTCCAAGATTCTAAAGGAGTGCTCGTTTGTTCTGCTGGTGGCTCCAGCATGGCGTCACAGGTTTTGGTATGCGGATCTTGTCCGGATGGCCACTTGCCAACCGTGGACTCTTCCATTAAGACCAGACCTTCTATCGCAAGGTCCTTTTTTCCATCAGGATCTCAAATCCTTAAATTTGAAGGTATGGAGATTGAACGCTTGATTCTCAGTCATAGAGGTTTCTCTGACTCTGTGATTAATACTATGTTACAGGCTCGTAAATCTGTATCTAGGAAGATATATTATCGAGTCTGGAAGATTTACATTTCTTGGTGTTTTTCTCATCATTTTTCTTGGCATTCTTTTAGAATTCCTAGAATTTTACAGTTTCTTCAGGATGGTTTGGATAAAGGTTTGTCTGCAAGTTCCTTGAAATGACAAATCTCTGCTCTTTCTGTTCTTTTTCACAGAAAGATTGCTAGTCTTCCTGATATTCATTGTTTTGTACAAGCTTTGGTTCGTATAAAACCTGTCATTAAGTCAATCTCTCCTCCATGGAGTTTGAATTTGGTTCTGGGGGCTCTTCAAGCTCCTCTGTTTGAACCTATGCATTCGCTGGACATTAAATTACTTTCTTGGAAAGTTTTGTTTCTTTTGGCCATCTCTTCTGCTAGAAGAGTTTCTGAATTATCTGCTCTTTCTTGTGAGTCTCCTTTTCTGATTTTTCATCAGGATAAGGCGGTGTTGCGAACTTCTTTTAAATTTTTACCTAAGGTTGTGAATTCTAACAACATTAGTAGAGAAATTGTGGTTCCTTCATTGTGTCCTAATCCTAAGAATTCTAAGGAAAAGTCGTTGCATTCTTTGGATGTAGTTAGAGCTTTGAAATATTATGTTGAAGCTACTAAGGATTTCCGAAAGACTTCTAGTCTATTTGTTATCTTTTCCGGTTCTAGGAAAGGTCAGAAGGCTTCTGCCATTTCTTTGGCATCTTGGTTAAAATCTTTGATTCATCATGCTTATGTCGAGTCGGGTAAAACTCCGCCTCAAAGGATTACAGCTCATTCTACTAGGTCAGTTTCTAGGTCATACCTCAGGACATAACATATCTTTGTTGCTGAATCCACAGAGGGTGGTGAGTGATGCTATTATCATGACACAGTTCCCTAGCGCTATGTTATCCAAGAAAACCCAGAAAATTATACTCTATATTTTACTCGCAAGATGTGACGGAACTTATGGCTGTTTTCATCCATTTAATCATTGTCAGCTCCATGTCCCAGTCCTGCTTGTTAAACACCTACCTACTAAAGCCTCAAAAGTTGGAATCGGCTAATTCTACGGCTATTTACACGCAGCTGCCTTGTTTTGTACTTTTATGGATGGCAGTCCACTCCACAAGGCTTCTTCCTTTTCTTTTTACCTCACTCTCTTTGGCTTTCTACATAATAAGTAATGCCAATTTTTGTTATATATATATATATATTACAAAGTCCAAAACACTTCTCTGATGTAGCTGTAGTGCGCACCATGCCTGTGCTTAACCCTTAAATTAGCACAAAAAAACGATAAACAATACACTACCTGCTTTCACACAGCTGCAGGAGTGTGTTATCCAAATATGAAACTGTTCAAATTGTGGGCGAAAATGTGCATATAGCAATAATATGGTTGACAAAAGAAACCTGTATTAGATGATTTTTCACAAAATGTCATACATTTTTCAACACTTGTAGTCAATTACAAAGCAATAATGCTAAGACAGGTTCTTGATAAAGGAATCTTCATACATCCAGTTGAGATAATATAAAACATAGCTTTTATTTAAAAACTTTGAATAAAATCTTTTTACAGACCTGGAGTTGAATTCTTATTCAGTGTCATACATAGTGCTAAATACCTCCGACCCTTTGGTGTTGCGTCACTAGACGCGTTTCGCCGTAGTTTTCTCAATAGTGGCTGTCGTGTGAACTAAACCGCCAACCTTTTAAACACCCTTCTAATCTTGCAGCTTCCAATCGGAAGACAGACTCATTTTGGTAAAATTCTAGCCTATTATAAATACGCAGGAAAAATTCTCAACTGTTGCTGGGCAGATTATCTGTCAGAAACCGCTCCAATCTACGGGCTGTTTCTATCCCTCCCAACATTGTATTGTATTCTTTAAACGCTCTACAGTAAGTATATAACAAATCGTATCAAGAGCTACATTAATTGAATACACATTTTTGACTCCTGCTGTAAGTTCATCCTAATAGTTAAAATTAAAAAATAAAGAAAAGGAAAAAAGTTAAGAAAAAGAATCAAGGTTCTGAACCGCTGCGGATTAATGAACCAACGGCAAAAAGGGGCAGTATTTACATACATATGATATAAACATGATACATACATATTGTATAAACCTCAATATGTAGCGATACAGACACAGATGATGGCTCTTATATAGTGCTTAACAAATATATATAATCACAGTAATAATATGACAGAGTATGAGTATTACTATTTAATTAGTATTATAATGGAGTGTTTGTTGTTATAATAAAGGCTATATAGATATATATGTAGATAGCAATACCATCTTAGTTGGATTAACTGCAAAAAGTGGTATTCTTAAATTATTTAAAAAAATCCTATGTAGATACAAACATATATATATATACAAAGCCACCTATTAAGTTGTAATATAGTTAACCTAAAAAGAGATCCAAATCCCACCTAGCATGTATACCATTGGGCTCCTTTGTTTTGTTTGCAAAAAGAATATCCACTTTGTCTCCTTAAATAACAAATTTCTAAATCTATTGCCTCCTCTAGGTAGGGTATTTATATAATCTATTGCTTGAATCTGAAAGGGTCGGAGGTATTTAGCACTATGTATGACACTGAATAAGAATTCAACTCCAGGTCTGTAAAAAGATTTTATTTGAAGTTTTTAAATAAAAGCTATGTTTTATATTATCTCAACTGGATGTATGAAGATTCCTTTATCAAGAACCTGTCTTAGCATTATTGCTTTGTAATTGACTACAAGATATATCACCTAATACAGGTTTCTTTTGTCAACCATATTATTGCTATATGCACATTTTCACCCACAATTTGAACAGTTTTATATATATATATATATTACTCTAAGCAAATGCACTCTCAGGTCTTTTTAGTGAACAAAATTACAATTTTATTGATCCAATAAAATTGTAATTTCTCCTGTTAAGTGTAGTCAGTCCACGGGTCATCCATTACTTATGGGATATTAACTCCTCCCTAACAGGAAGCGCAAGAGGATCACCCAAGCAGAGCTGCTATATAGCTCCTCCCCTCTACGCCACACCCAGTCATTCTCTTGCACCTAACTAATAGATAGGATGTGTAAGAGGAGAGTGGTTATTAAATTTAGTTATCCAATGGATAAAAAGTTAGAGGGTTACCTTAAGAAAATGTTTGTTCAACAAGGTTTTATATTGCAACCCCTTGCATGCATTGCGCCTGTCACGGCTGCGGCAGCATTTTGGTTTGAGTCTCTGGAAGAGACCCTTGACACAGCTCCATTAGATGAGATTACACACAAGCTTAAAACCCTTAAGCTAGCTAATTCATTTATTTCTGATGCCGTAGTACACTTAACTAAACTTACGGCTAAGAATTCCGGATTCGCCATTCAGGCGCGCAGAGCGCTGTGGCTAAAATCCTGGTCAGCTGATGTGACTTCTAAATCTAAATTGCTTAACATACCTTTCAAGGGGCAGACATTATTCGGGCCCGGTTTGAAAGAAATTATCGCTGATATTACGGGAGGTAAAGGCCATGCCCTGCCTCAAGACAGAGCCAAACCAAGGGCTAGACAGTCTAATTTTCGTGCCTTTCGTAACTTCAAGGCAGGAGCAGCATCAACTTCCTCTGCTCCAAAACAGGAAGGAGCTGTTGCTCGCTACAGACAAGGCTGGAAACCTAACCAGACCTGGAACAAGGGCAAGCAGGCCAAGAAACCTGCTGCTGCCCCTAAGACAGCATGAAGTGAGGGCCCCCGATCCGGAAACGGATCTAGTGGGGGGCAGACTCTCTCTCTTCGCCCAGGCTTGGGCAAGAGATGTCCAGGATCCCTGGGCGTTGGAGATCATATCTCAGGGATATCTTCTGGACTTCAAAGCTTCTCCTCCACAAGGGAGATTTCATCTTTCAAGGTTGTAAACAAACCTAATAAAGAAAGAGGCGTTTCTACGCTGTGTACAAGATCTTTTACTCATGGGAGTGATCCATCCGGTTCCGCGGTCGGAACACGGACAAGGGTTTTACTCAAATCTGTTTGTGGTTCCCAAAAAAGAAGGAACCTTCAGACCAATATTGGATTTAAAGATCCTAAACAAATTCCTAAGAGTTCCATCGTTCAAAATGGAAACTATTCGGACAATCTTACCCATGATCCAAAGGGGTCAGTACATGACCACAGTGGATTTAAAGGATGCCTACCTTCACATACCGATTCACAAGGATCATTACCGGTATCTAAGGTTTGCCTTCCTAGACAGGCATTACCAGTTTGTAGCTCTTCCCTTCGGGTTAGCTACGGCTCCAAGAATCTTTACAAAGGTTCTGGGCTCTCTTCTGGCGGTACTAAGACCGCGAGGAATATCGGTAGCTCCGTACCTAGACGACATTCTGATACAAGCGTCAAGTTTCCAAACTGCCAAGTCTCATACAGAGTTAGTACTGGCATTTCTAAGGTCGCATGGGTGGAAAGTGAACGAAGAAAAGAGTTCTCTATTACCACTCACAAGAGTTCCCTTCTTGGGGACTCTTATAGATTCTGTAGAAATGAAAATTTACCTGACAGAGGACAGGTTAACAAAACTTCTAAATGCTTGCCGTGTCCTTCATTCCATTCAACACCCGTCAGTGGCTCAATGCATGGAGGTAATCGGCTTAATGGTAGCGGCAATGGACATAGTACCTTTTGCACGCCTGCATCTCAGACCACTGCAATTGTGCATGCTAAGTTAGTGGAATGGGGATTACTCAGATTTGTCCCCTATGCTGAATCTGGATCAAGAGACCAGAGATTCTCTTCTATGGTGGCTTTCTCGGCCACATCTGTCCAGGGGGATGCCCTTCAGCAGGCCAGACTGGACAATTGTAACAACAGACGCCAGCCTTTTAGGTTGGGGCGCTGTCTGGAATTCCCTGAAGGCTCAGGGATCATGGACTCAGGAGGAGAGTCTCCTTCCAATAAACATTCTGGAATTGAGAGCAGTTCTCAATGCCCTTCTGACTTGGCCTCAGTTAGCAACTCTGAGGTTCATCAGGTTTCAGTCGGACAACATCACGACTGTGGCTTACATCAATCATCAGGGAGGGACAAGGAGTTCCCTAGCGATGATGGAAGTCTCAAAGATTATTCGCTGGGCAGAGTCTCACTCTTGCCACCTGTCAGCGATTCACATCCCAGGCGTGGAGAACTGGGAGGCGGATTTCCTAAGTTGCCAGACTTTTCATCCGGGGGAGTGGGAACTTCATCCGGAGGTCTTTGCCCAAATACTTCGACGTTGGGGCAAACCAGATCTGGATCTCATGGCGTCTCGCCAGAACGCCAAACTTCCTTGTTACGGATCCAGGTCCAGGGACCCGGGAGCGGCGCTGATAGATGCTCTGACAGCACCTTGGGTCTTCAACATGGCTTATGTGTTTCCACCCTTCCCGATGCTTCCTCGATTGATTGCCAGGATCAAACAGGAGAAAGCATCAGTGATTCTAATAGCGCCTGCGTGGCCACGCAGGACCTGGTATGCAGATCTAGTGGACATGTCATCCTGTCCACCTTGGTCGCTGCCTCTGAGACAGGACCTTCTAATTCAGGGTCCTTTCAAACATCAAAATCTAATTTCTCTGAAGCTGACTGCATGGAGATTGAACGCTTGATTTTATCAAAGCGTGGATTTTCGGAGTCAGTAATTGATACCTTAATACAGGCTAGGAAACCTGTTACCAGGAAAATTTACCATAAGATATGGCGTAAATATTTACACTGGTGCGAATCCAAGAGTTACTCATGGAGTAAGGTTAGGATTCCTAGGATATTGTCTTTTCTACAAGAAGGTTTAGAAAAGGGTTTATCTGCAAGTTCTTTAAAGGGACAGATCTCAGCTCTGTCCATCCTTTTACACAAACGTCTGTCAGAAGTTCCAGACATTCAGGCTTTTTGTCAGGCTTTGGCCAGGATTAAGACTGTGTTTAAGACTGTTGCTCCACCGTGGAGCTTAAACTTAGTTCTTAACGTTTTACAGGGTGTTCCGTTTGAACCCCTTCATTCCATTGATATCAAGCTGTTATCTTGGAAAGTTCTGTTTTTAATGGCTATTTCCTCGGCTCGTAGAGTCTCTGAGTTATCGGCCTTACATTGTGATTCTCCTTATCTGATTTTTCATTCAGACAAGGTAGTTCTGCGTACTAAACCTGGGTTCTTACCTAAGGTAGTCACTAACAAGAATATCAATCAAGAGATTGTTGTTCCATCATTGTGCCCTAACCCTTCTTCAAAGAAGGAACGACTTCTGCACAATCTAGACGTAGTCCGTGCCCTGAAATTTTATTTACAGGCAACTAAAGATTTTCGCCAAACTTCTTCCCTGTTTGTCGTTTATTCTGGACAGAGGAGAGGTCAAAAAGCATCTGCTACCTCTCTCTCTTTTTGGCTTCGTAGCATAATACGTTTAGCCTATGAGACTGCTGGACAGCAGCCTCCTGAAAGAATTACAGCTCATTCTACGAGAGCTGTGGCTTCCACGTGGGCCTTTAAGAATGAGGCCTCTGTTGAACAGATTTGCAAGGCTGCAACTTGGTCTTCTCTTCATACTTTTTCCAAATTTTACAAATTTGACACTTTTGCTTCTTCTGAGGCTGTTTTTGGGAGAAAGGTTCTTCAGGCAGTGGTTCCTTCCGTGTAAAGATCCTGCCTGTCCCTCCCGTCATCCGTGTACTTTAGCTTTGGTATTGGTATCCCATAAGTAATGGATGACCCGTGGACTGACTACACTTAACAGGAGAAAACATAATTTATGCTTACCTGATAAATTCCTTTCTCCTGTAGTGTAGTCAGTCCACGGCCCGCCCTGTTTTTTATGGCAGGTCTAAATTTTAAATTATACTCCAGTCACCACTGCACCCTATAGTTTCTCCTTTCTCGTTTGGTTTTCGGTCGAATGACTGGGTGTGACGTAGGGGGGAGGAGCTATATAGCAGCTCTGCTTGGGTGATCCTCTTGCACTTCCTGTTAGGGAGGAGTTAATATCCCATAAGTAATGGATGACCCGTGGACTGACTACACTACAGGAGAAAGGAATTTATCAGGTAAGCATAAATTATGTTTTCTCTTGTAAGGTGTATCCAGTCCACGGGTTCATCCATTACTTGTGGGATATTCTCCTTCCCAACAGGAAGTTGCAAGAGGACACCCACAGCAGAGCTGTCTATATAGCTCCTCCCCTAACTGCCACCCCCAGTCATTCTCTTGCAACTCTCGACAAGAAAGGAAGTATCAAGAGATATGTGGTGACTTAGTGTAGTTTTACCTTCAATCAAGAGTTTGTTATTTTTAAACGGTACCGGCGTTGTACTGTTTTACTCTCAGGCAGAAATTAGAAGAAGAGTTCTGCCTGGAGATTTGATGATCTTAGCGGTTTGTAACTAAGGTCCACTGCTGTTCTCACACATAACTGAAGAATATGGGACAACTTCAGTTGGGGGAACGGCCTGCAGATTACCTGCTTTGAGGTATGTTCAGTATTTTTATTTCTAGAGAGATGATATGAGTTCTAGAAAATGCTGACAGAGCCTTGTGTACTGAGGTAAGCCTGATGCAGTGATTTAACAGCGACTGGGATCATGCTTACAGAACAGGGTAATACTCATGTTAATGCTTATATTACTTAGGGACAAAACGTTTACATGATTTTAAAAAATAGGACGTTTTTTCTCTGAGGCCTATAACAAGTTTCCACATGGCTAATCAGATACTCCTAGGAGTACTTTCTTAACCCCTTAATGACCGGACCATTTTTCAGTTTTCTTACCCTTAATGACAATGGCTATTTTTACATTTCTGCAGTTTTAGTGTTTAGCTGTAATTTTCCTCTTACTCATTTACTGTACCCACACATATTATATACCGTTTTTCTCGCCACTAAATGGACTTTCTAAAGATACCATTTTTTTCATCATATCTTATAATTTAATATAAAAAATATATAAAATATGAGGAAAAAATGGAAAAAAACACACTTTTTCTAACTTTGACCTCCAAAATCTGTTACACATCTACAATCACCAAAAAACACCCATGCTAAATAGTTTCTAAATTTTGTCCTGAGTTTAGAAATACCCAATGGTTACATGTTGTTTGCTTTTTTTGCAAGTTATAGGGCAATAAGTACAAGTAGAACTTTGCTATTTCCAAACCACTTTTTTTCAAAATTAGCACTAGTTACATTGGAACACTGATATCTGTCCGGAATCCCTGAATATCCCTTGACATGTATATATTTTTTTTTAGAAGACAACCCAAAGTATTGATTTATGCCCATTTTGGTATATTTCATGCCACCATTTCACTGCCAAATGCGAGCAAATAAAAAAAATTGTTCACTTTTTCACAAATTTTGTCACAAAATTTAGGTTTCTCACTGAAATTATTTACAAACAGTTTGTGCAATTATGGCACAAATGGTTGTAAATGCTTCTCTGGGATCCCCTTTGTTCAGAAATAGCAGACATATATGGCTTTGGCGTTGCTTTTTGGTAATTAGAAGGCCGCTAAATGCAGCTGCGCACGACACGTGTATTATGCCCAGCAGTGAAGGGGTTAATTAGGGATCTTGTAGGGACCTTGAAGGGTTAATTTTAGCTTTAGTGTAGTGTAGTAGACAACCCAAAGTATTGATCTAGGCCCATTTTGGTATATTTCATGCCACCATTTCACCGCCAAATGCGAGCAAATAAAAAAAAAAAAGTGACATTTTTCACAATTTTAGGTTTCTCACTTAAATTATTTACAAACAGCTTGTGCAATTATGGCACAAATGGTTGTAAATGCTTCTCTGGGATCTCCTTTGTTCAGAAATAGCAGACATATATGGCTTTGGCGTTGCTTTTTGGCAATTAGGAGGCCACTAAATGCTGCTGCGCACCACACTTGTATTATGCCCAGCAGTGAAGGGGTTAATTAGGTAGCTTGTAGAGAGCTTGCAGGGTTAATTTTAGCTTTAGTGTAGAGATTAGCCTCCCACCTGACACATCCCACCCCCTGATCCCTCCCAGACAGCTCTCTTCCCTCCCCCACCCCACAATTGTCCCCGCCATCTTAAGTACTGGCAGAAAGTCTGCCAGTACTAAAATAAAAGGTGTTTTTTTTTTTTTTTTTTTTTTTTAATTATTCAGCTGTGATGGACCCCTGCCTTAACCCCCAACCTCCCTGATCCCCCCAAACACCTCTCTAACCCTCCCCACCTACCTATTTGCCACCATCTTGGGTACTGGCAGCTGTCTGCCAGTACCCAGTTTTCCCCAAAAAATAAAGTGTGGATTTTTGTTTTTTTTTAGTGGTTTTTTCATTTTTTCTGTAGTGTAGCTGCCCCCCCCCCCAGTACCCCCACCCCCCTAACCCTACCAGATCCTTTTATTTATTTTTTTTTAAAAAAAAGTTTGCTGCCCCCCCTCCCTCTTAACAGAACTCATTGGTGGCAGTGTTTGCTGCGCGCGCACACACACACACGCACGCGCGCACACGCAGGCCCCCCCTCCGCACGCTCCCAGCATCCGGCGTGCACAATGCACTTGTAGGAACCGGATGCCGGGTAGCGATGTGCCGCCCACCCTCCTCCCTTGTAAGCTCCCACCCACCAACGAACGGCCCCATCGCTACCGGTGCAGAGAGGGCCACAGAGTGGCTCTCTCTGCATCGGATGCTTTTTAAAGGGTATTGCAGGATGCCTCAATATCGAGGCATCACTGCAATACCCTGAGAGCTGCTGGAAGCGATTGCGATCGCTTCCAGCACTCTCTTAGACAACTGACGTACCAGGTACGTCCATTGTCACTAACTGCTAGTTTTTGCAGGACGTACCTGGTACGTCAGTTGTCATTAAGGGGTTAAGGCCCCTCTGGCATCCAGTACATGGTGGGAGGGGCCTATTTTAGCGCTCTAAATGCGCAGTTTTTATTCAGACTGAGACACCCAGCTTCCCTAGAGGAGTCCTCTGACACCTGAGGACCATTACAAGGGGTTTATTTCTGCACAGAATCTCATTTGAGGGCAGGTAGGAGCCTCAGCAGAGCTGTGGCAGGGTGCTCAACTGTCTTTTAACGTTTTTCAATCCGGTTTGGGCCTAAGGGGTTAATCATCCATTTGCAAGTGGGTGCAATGCTGCTTTAGTCCCTTACACACACTGTAAAAATTTCAAAGAATTTGCTATATTTTTTCACTGTTTTGCAGTTTAAGTGTTAGTTTTTTTTCTCTTAAAGGCACAGTAACGTTTTTGTTTAATTGCTGTTTTACCTTTATTAAAGTGTTTTCCAAGCTTGCTTGTCTCATTACTAGTCTGTTAAACATGTCTGACATAGAGGAAACTCCTTGTTCAATATGTTTAGAAGCCATGGTGGAACCCCCTCTTAGAATGTGTTCCAAATGTACTGAAATTTCTCTAAACTATAAAGACCATATTATGGCGCTTAAAGATTTATCTCCAGGGGATTCACTGACTAAAAAAAGGGAGATTATGCCATCTAACTCTCCCCATGTGTCAGAACTTATAACTCCCGCTCAAGTGACGCCAAGTACATCTAGCGCGTCTAATTCGTTTACCTTGCAGGACATGGCGGCAGTTATGAATAATACCCTCACAGAGGTATTTTCCAAACTGGCAGGGTTATCAGGAAAGCGAGACAGCTCTGGGGCTAGAACTAATACAGGGAAGGCGTTACTTCAGCCTGATTCTGAAATGACAGCGTTTAAATTTAAGCTTGAACACCTCCGCTTATTGCTTAGGGAGGTTTTAGCGACTCTGGATGACTGTGACCCCATTGTGGTTCCAGAGAAACTGTGTAAAATGGACAAATACTTTGCAGTGCCTGTTTACACGGATGTTTTTCCAGTCCCTAAGAGGTTTTCGGAAATTATTGCTAAGGAATGGGATAGACCAGGTGTGCCGTTCTCTCCCCCTCCTGCTTTCAAAAAGATGTTTCCCATAGATGCCGCTATGCGGGACTCGTGGCGGACGGTCCCTAAGGTGGAGGGAGCAGTCTCTACCCTAGCTAAGCCTACAACTATCCCCGTCGAGGACAGTTGTGCTTTCCTAGTTACTATGGATAAAAATTTGGAGGGCCTCCTTAAGAAAATTTTTATACATCAAGGTTTTATCCTCCAGCCTCTTGCATGCATAGCCCCAGTTACTGCTGCAGCGGCTTTTTGGTTCAAGTCTCTTGAGGAGTCTCTGCAGGTAGAGACCCCGTTAGACGATATTCTAGACAGGATTAAAGCTCTTTAGTTAGCTTTATTTCTGATGCAGTTTTTCAGTTAACCAAACTAACGGCTAAGAATTCAGGTTTTGCCATTATGGCGCTTAGGGCGCTATGGCTTAAGTCCTGGTCAGCAGACGTTACTTCAAAGTCTAAACTTCTTAACATTCCCTTCAAAGGACAGACCCTATTCGGGCCTGGTCTGAAGGAGATCATTTTTGATATTACTGGAGGAAAAGGCCACGTCCTTCCTCAGGATAGGTCCAATAAGTTAAGGACCAAACAGAATAATTTTCGTTCTTTTCGAAACTTTAAGAGTGGCGCAGCTTCAACTTCCTCTAATGCAAAAACAAGAGGGAAATTTCGCCCAGTCCAAACCAGTCTGGAGACCTAACCAGGCTTGGAACAAGGGGAAGCAGGCCAAGAAACCTGCGGCTGCCTCTAAGACAGCATGAAGGAGTAGCCCCCGATCCGAGGCCGGATCTAGTGGGGGGCAGACTTTCTCTCTTCGCCCAGGCTTGGGCAAGAGACGTCCAGGATCCCTGGGCGCTAGAGATTGTTTTCCAGGGATATCTTCTGGAATTCAAAGGGTCATCTCCAAAGGGGAGATTTAATCTCTCACAACTATCTGTAAACCAGATAAAAAGAGAGGCATTCTTACGTTGCGTTCAAGACCTACTGGTTATGGGAGTGATCCACCCAGTTCCAAGGGAGGAACAGGGGCAGGGTTTCTATTCAAACCTGTTTATAGTTCCCAAAAAAGAGGGAACTTTCAGACCTATCTTGGATCTCAAGATCCTAAACAAATTTCTCAGGGTCCCATCCTCTACTCTAATAGATTCAGTAGAAATTAAAATTTTTCTGACAGAACTCAGGATATCAAAGCTTCTAACTTCTTGCCGTGCTCTTCATTCCACTCCTCGGCCATCAGTGGCTCAGTGTGTGGAAATGATCGGCCTAATGGTAGCGGCAATGGACATAGTTCCGTTTGCCCGCCTACATCTCAGACCACTGCAACTTTGCATGCTCAACCAGTGGAATGGGGACTACACAGATTTGTCTCCTCTGTTAGATCTGGATCAAGAGACCAGGGATACTCTTCTCTGGTGGTTATCTCGAGTCCATCTGTCCAGGGGAATGAGTTTCCGCAGGCCAGAGTGGACAATAGTGACGACAGATGCCAGCCTTCTGGGCTGGGGTGCAGTCTGGAACTCCCTGAAGGCTCAGGGTTCATGGACTCAGGAGGAAGCCCTCCTTCCGCTAAACATTCTGGAACTAAGAGCGATATTCAATGCTCTTCAGGCTTGGCCTCAACTAGCTGCGGCCAAGTTCATCAGATTTCAGTCGGACAATATCACGACTGTAGCATATATCAACCATCAGGGGGGAACAAGGAGTCCCCTGGCCATGATGGAGGTTTCCAAGATAATTCTATAGGCAGAGATTCACTCTTGCCATCTCTCAGCTATCCATATCTCAGGAGTAGAGAACTGGGAGGCGGGTTTTCTAAGTCGGCAGACTTTTCATTCGGGGGAGTGGAAGCTCCATCCGGAGGTATTTGCCCAGCTGATTCATCCATGGGGCAAACCAGAACTGGATCTGATGGCGTCTCGTCAGAACGCCAAGCTTCCTCGTTACGGGTCCAGGTCAAGGGATCCCCAGGCAACGCTGATAGATGCTCTGGTCCTTCAGCCTGGCTTATGTGTTTCCACCGTTTCCTCTCCTCCCTCGTCTGATTGCCAAGATCAAGCAGGAGAAAGCTTCAGTGATTTTAATAGCACCTGCGTGGCCACGCAGGACTTGGTATGCAGATCTGGTGGACATGTCATCCTTCCCACCATGGACTCTGCCGCTGAGGCAGGACCTTCTACTTCAAGGTCCATTCAAACATCCAAATCTAGTTTCTCTGCGTCTGACTGCTTGGAGATTGAACGCTTGATTTTATCAACGCGTGGTTTCTCCGAGTCGGTCATTGATACCTTGATTCAGGCTCGAAAGCCTGTCACAAGGAAAATCTATCATAAGATATGGTGTAAATATCTTCATTGGTGTGAATCTAAGGGTAACTCGTGGAGTAAAGTCAGGATTCCTAGGATACAATCTTTTCTCCAAGGTGGATTGGAAAAGCTATTATCGGCTAGTTCCTTAAAGGGACATATTTCTGCTCTGTCTATTCTTTTTCACAAGCGCCTGGCTGATGTTCCAGACGTTCAGACGTTTTGTCAGGCTTTGGTTAGAATCTGGCCTGTGTTTAAACCTATTGCTCCGCCATGGAGTTTAAATTTGGTTCTTAAGGTTCTTCAAGGGGTTCCGTTTGAACCCTTACATTCCATAGATATCAAGCTGTTATCTTGGAAAGTTCTGTTTTTAGTAGCTATCTCTTCGGCTCGAAGAGTTTCAGAGTTATCTGCCTTGCAGTGTGATTCCCCTTATCTGATCTTCCATGCAGATAAGGTAGTTTTACTTACCAAACCTGGGTTTCTTCCTAAGGTAGTATCTAATAGGAATATCAATCAGGAAATTGTTGTTCCTTCACTGTGTCCTAATCCTTCTTCAAAGAAGGAACGTCTATTACACAATCTTGATGTGGTTCGTGCTTTAAAGTTTTATTTACAAGCTACTAAGGATTTTCGTCAAACATCTGCATTGTTTGTCATCTACTCTGGACAGAGGAGAGGCCAAAAGGCTTCGGCATCTTCTCTTTCTTTTTGGCTGAGAAGCATAATCCGTTTAGCTTATGAGACTGCTGGCCAGCAGCCTCCTGAAAGAATTACAGCTCATTCCACTAGAGCGGTAGCTTCCACATGGGCTTTTAAAAATGAGGCCTCTGTTGAACAGATTTGTAAGGCGGCGACTTGGTCTTCGCTTCATACTTTTTCCAAATTTTACAAATTTGATACTTTTGCTTCTTCGGAGGCTATTTTTGGGAGAAAGGTCTTACAGGCAGTGGTGCCTTCCGTTTAAGTACCTGCCTTGTCCCTCCCTTGTCCCTCCCTTCATCCGTGTCCTAAAGCTTTGGTATTGGTATCCCACAAGTAATGGATGAACCCGTGGACTGGATACACCTTACAAGAGAAAACAAAATTTATGCTTACCTGATAAATTTCTTTCTCTTGTGGTGTATCCAGTCCACGGCCCGCCATGTCACTTTAAGGTAGGTGTTTTTTATTTTTAAACTGCAGTCACCACTGCACCCTATAGTTTCTCCTTTTTTCTTGCTTGCCTTCGGTCGAATGACTGGGGGTGGCAGTTAGGGGAGGAGCTATATAGACAGCTCTGCTGTGGGTGTCCTCTTGCAACTTCCTGTTGGGAAGTAGAATATCCCACAAGTAATGGATGAACCCGTGGACTGGATACACCACAAGAGAAAGAAATTTATCAGGTAAGCATAAATTTTGTTTTTGTTCACTAAGAAGACCTGAGACTGCATTTGCTTAGAGGAATATTCATTACATTTATGCACCCAGGCGGATGACCATTGGAGGGCAACACTGTAGACTGGACTGTTGGTGTATATATATATATATATATATATATACAGAGAGAGAGATAGAGAGAAAATAACTCATTGTGTAAACTATTTACAAATCTAGACAAGCCAGAAGACTTGCTTTTACCACAGAAACTCTCTGATTACATTGTTGCCAATGCAGCAAAGGATTCTGGGTGGGATATGCAAATGAGGTTCACAATGACTCACCTTTTTACTTTTAGCCTGCTTTTAAAGGCAGACTTCCCTTTACGCCATAGCATCGCTATATTACACAGCTTTTAAGCTTAGCTAGGGGTAGTACAGTGATTCAGACCAATCCCAGGACAGCTGTTTCGTGGTTATTGCCACTCATCAGCTGGGAGTAGGTTGAATCACTGCTTGGTAAAGTTGTTGAGTTTCTGTGGTAAAAGCAAGTCTTCTGGCTTGTCTAGATTTGTAAATAGTTTACACAATGAGTTATTTTCTCTACATTTTGTATTTAGTGGAGGATTTTAAACTCACTTTTCACCTCCCCATATTTTAAATTGCTGTTATATATATATATATATATATATATATATATATATATATATAAATATATATATATATATATATATATATATATATATATATACCTAATTAACAAATTTACAGGTTATTCTGTAAGTGTGACCCATCAATGGCAAGAACCCAAAAGTCCCAATGTTGGTAGAATTATGTTGTTTAAGTTAAATTATTTACAAGTTCAACTTTGGACGTTTTGAGATGGCCGCCTGAGCCCTCCACCCCGACGTCATCCTGAGCTTGTACACATCGTCCACTAAATTAAACTAATTGATCCTGCGCGTCCCTGCAGTTTGCAAATGCGCAATTCGCCGTTTATGCTGAAGGGGGCTTTTTCAGTAAGGAACTAAAAACAACCGCTCAGTATAGTTTTGAATGCGACGGACCAGTGTGTGCATTCAATGTAATGCAATGCACACACTGGTTTGCCGCATTCAAGAACCGCTATGATACTGAGCGGTTGTTTTGTGAACCCCTTTTTTTAAAATTGGCATTTACAACATAATTATATTTCACTTAATAGTTCAGATGTTGAATTTACCTTAAAATTATAACATTCACTATACGTCTCTAATTCAGAAGTTAATGCGTTGAGGTATTCTAGTGGGGCAGTTAAAGTCAATAAGACGTCATCTGCATACAACATCTGCATATAGTGCATCTGACTGATGGTCAGTCCCGATATGTCTGGGTTGTTTCTAATGTTAATAGTAAGCAACTCCATAGCCAGCACAAACAAAATGGGGGCAACACTGACGAATACCATTGTGTATTAAAATTGAGTCAAATCATCCCCAAATCTAACGCCTTCTATGGTAGCTCCCAAGAAAGCCTATCAAAGGCTTTCTCAGCATGCACTGTAAGAAATGTGTATGGGATTTTTTGTTTCTGCACATATTCCATCAGATTCAGGACTTTGATTATGTTATCACATAGTTCCCTAATGGAGTTTGGTTTGTATGTATCAACTGTGGGAGTGCTCTATTAATACGAGTCGCTACAATCTTGGCAAAGATTTTGGCGTCAATATTCAAAAAGGAAATTGGCCGAAAATTAGAGGGAACCTCAGGAATTTTACCTGGTTTTGCAATCACTGAAATTTGAGCCTCTAGCATACAAGGTAGGAACGGATTTTGCTTTCCCACCTTATTTAAACTGGAATGGAGATATGGAACCAGAATAGGGGTAAATGTATTGAAGTAAGAACCAATCAGGTCCGGTACTTTTTCCCACATTAAGATCTTTTAACTGCCGCTGCTATTTCAGCAGCTGATATAGGAGATTATAGGTCCTTTGCCTTGTCTTTTGTTAGTTTAGGAAGCAAAGATCTAATATTATAGGGATGGGGATTTGTATGTGAATACTTAAGGTTTTCTGACTGCTCAATGTTGTATGATATAGTATAATATGCTTCAAATTGGGAGAGAATATCAAGAGTTCTTTTCAGTTTTTTGTTCATGGACGTGGTAAGTTCATGTTCTATTACTTTTACAATAAAAATGTTGTTTAATTTTTAACTTTGTCATGTTGTATTCATGAATTAACAAATCTTGAAGGTTCTTTTGAAGCTTTCCAAACACTAATTGATTTTGTGGGTTCTGTTTATGTTCAAATTCTAATTTGGATAAGTTTTCCATGAGCTCCAAATAATGTTGTCTTGCTTTTTTCTTTATCTGTGCCCTAAATTTAATTAACTCCCCTCCACATAAAACATTAGCATGTCCTCCATACTATAAAGAATTCTTCAAGTGACTTGCTCGATTTCTCTGTTTAGGGATATTAGTTAAGTATTGAATCATCTAACTTCCAAATGTACGGGTGCAATGAGTAGTTGGACCAAAAGATCTAAAGTGTCACTGCCAAATTATCTGACCATGTTGTATTTGAAAATACAGACTGTCCCTATTTGAGAGGGATAGTCCCTCTGAGACAGCATTATGTCCCTATTTCTTTCATGTAATTAGCAAGAGTCCATGAGCTAGTGACGTATGGGATATACATTCCTACCAGGAGGGGCAAAGTTTCCCAAACCTCAAAATGCCTACAAATACACCCCTCACCACACCCACAAATCAGTTTTACAAACTTTGCCTCCTATGGAGGTGGTGAAGTAAGTTTGTGCTAGATTCTACGTTGATATGCGCTCCGCAGCAGGTTGGAGCCCGGTTTTCCTCTCAGCGTGCAGTGAATGTCAGAGGGATGTGAGGAGAGTATTGCCTATTTTGAATGCAGTGATCTCCTTCTACGGGGTCTATTTCATAGGTTCTCTGTTCATCTCTTACCTCCCTTTTCAGATCGACGATATACTCTTATATATATATACCATTACCTCTGCTAATTTTCGTTTCAGTACTGGTTTGGCTTTCTACAAACATGTAGATGAGTGTCCTGGGGTAAGTAAGTCTTATTTTCTGTGACACTCTAAGCTATGGTTGGGCACTTTTTTAATAAAGTTCTAAATATATGTATTCAAACATTTATTTGCCTTGACTCAGGATGTTCAACATTCCTTATTTTCAGACAGTCAGTTTCATATTTGGGATAATGCACTTTATCAATTATTTTTCTTACCTTAAAAATTTGACTTTTTTTCCCTGTGGGCTGTTAGGCTCGCGGGGGCTGAAAATGCTTCATTTTATTGCGTCATTCTTGGCGCAGACTTTTTTGGCGCAAAAAATCTTTTCTGTTTCCGGCATCATACGTGTCGCCGGAAGTTGCGTCATTTTTTACGTTCTTTTGCGCCAAAAATATCGGCGTTCCGGACGTGGCGTCATTTTTGGCGCCAAAAGCATTTAGGCGCCAAATAATGTGGGCGTCTTATTTGGCGCTAAAAAAATATGGGCGTCGCTTTTGTCTCCACATTATTTAAGTCTCATTTTTCTTTGCTTCTGGTTGCTAGAAGCTTGTTCCTTGGCATTTTTTCCCATTCCTGAAACTGTCATTTAAGGAATTTGATCAATTTTGCTTTATATGTTGTTTTTTCTCTTACATATTGCAAGATGTCTCACGTTGCATCTGAGTCAGAAGATACTTCAGGAAAATCGCTGTCTGGTGCTGGAACTACCAAAGCTAAGTGTATCTGCTGTTAACTTTTGGTAGCTGTTCCTCCAGCTGTTGTTTGTATTAATTGTCATGACAAACTTGTTAATGCAGATAATATTTCCTTTAGTAATGTATCATTACCTGTTGCAGTTCCATCAACATCTAATGTTCAGAATGTTCCTGATAACATAAGAGATTTTGTTTCTGAATCCATCAAGAAGGATATGTCTGTTATTCCTCCTTCTAGTAAACATAAAAAATCTTTTAAAACTTCTCTTTATACAGATGAATTTTTAAATGAACATCATCATTCTGATTCTAATGACTCTTCTGGTTCAGAGGATTCTGTCTCAGAGGTTGATGCTGATAAATCTTCATATTTATTTAAAATGGAATTTATTCGTTGAGGGTTCTGGTCCTCTCGATACTAAATCTAAACGTTTAGATAAGGTCTTTAAATCTCCTGTGGTTATTCCAGAAGTTTTTCCTGTTCCTGGTGCTATTTCTGAAGTAATTTCCAGAGAATGGAATAATTTGGGTAATTCATTTACTCCTTCTAAACGTTTTAAGCAATTATATCCTGTGCCGTCTGACAGATTAGAATTTTGGGACAAAATCCCTAAAGTTGATGGGGCTATTTCTACCCTTGCTAAACGTACTACTATTCCTACGTCAGATGGTACTTCCTTTAAGGATCCTTTAGATAGGAAAATTGAATCCTTTCTAAGAAAAGCTTATCTGTGTTCAGGTAATCTTCTTAGACCTGCTATATCATTGGCTGATGTTGCTGCAGCTTCAACTTTTTGGTTGGAAACTTTAGCGCAACAAGTAACAGATCATGATTCTCATAATATTATTATTCTTCTTCAACATGCTAATAATTTTATCTGTGATGCCATTTTTGATATTATCAGAGTTGATTTCAGGTTTATGTCTCTAGCTATTTTAGCTAGAAGAGCTTTATGGCTTAAAACTTGGAATGCTGATATGTCTTCTAAATCGACTCTACTTTCCATTTCTTTCCAGGGTAACAAATTATTTGGTTCTCAGTTGGATTCTATTATCTCAACTGTTACTGGTGGGAAAGGAACTTTTTTACCACAGGATAAAAAATCTAAGGGTAAAAACAGGGCTAATAATCGTTTTCGTTCCTTTCGTTTCAACAAAGAACAAAAGCCTGATCCTTCATCCTCAGGAGCAGTTTCAGTTTGGAAACCATCTCCAGTCTGGAATAAATCCAAGCCTTCTAGAAAAGCAAAGCCAGCTTCTAAGTCCACATGAAGGTGTGGCCCTCATTCCAGCTCAGCTGGTAGGGGGCAGGTTACGTTTTTTTCAAAGAAATTTGGATCAAATCTGTTCACAATCTTTGGATTCAGAACATTGTTTCAGAAGGGTACAGAATTGGTTTCAAGATAAGACCTCCTGCAAAGAGATTTTTTCTTTCCCGTGTCCCAGTAAATCCAGTGAAAGCTCAAGCATTTCTGAAATGTGTTTCAGATCTAGAGTTGGCTGGAGTAATTATGCCAGTTCCAGTTCTGGAACAGGGGCTGGGGTTTTATTCGAATCTCTTCATTGTACCAAAGAAGGAGAATTCCTTCAGACCAGTTCTGGATCTAAAAATATTGAATCGTTATGTAAGGATACCAGCGTTCAAAATGGTAACTGTAAGGACTATCTTGCCTTTTGTTCAACAAGGGCATTATATGTCCACAATAGATTTACAGGATGCATATCTGCATATTCCGATTCATCCAGATCATTATCAGTTCCTGAGATTCTCTTTTCTGGACAAGCATTACCAGTTTGTGGCTCTGCCGTTTGGCCTAGCTACAGCTCCAAGAATTTTTACAAAGGTTCTCGGTGCCCTTCTGTCTGTAATCAGAGAAAAGGGTATTGTGGTATTTCCTTATTTGGACGATATCTTGGTACTTGCTCAGTCTTTACATTTAGCAGAATCTCATACGAATCGACTTGTGTTGTTTCTTCAAGATCATGGTTGGAGGATCAATTCACTAAAAAGTTCATTGACTCCTCAGACAAGGGTAACCTTTCTGGGTTTCCAGATAGATTCAGTGTCCATGACTCTGTCTTTGACAGACAAGAGACGTCTAAAATTGATTGCAGCTTGTCGAAACCTTCAGTCACAATCATTCCCTTCGGTAGCCTTATGCATGGAAATTCTAGGTCTTATGACTGCTGCATCGGACGCGATCCCCTTTGCTCGTTTTCACATGCGACCTCTTCAGCTCTGTATGCTGAATCAATGGTGCAGGGATTACACAAAGATATCTCAATTAATATCTTTAAAACCGATTGTACGACACTCTCTAACGTGGTGGACAGATCATCATCGTTTAATTCAGGGGGCTTCTTTTGTTCTTCCGACCTGGACTGTAATTTCAACAGATGCAAGTCTTACAGGTTGGGGAGCTGTGTGGGGATCTCTGACGGCACAAGGAGTTTGAGAATCTCAGGAGGTGAGATTACCGATCAATATTTTGGAACTCCGTGCAATTTTCAGAGCTCTTCAGTCTTGGCCTCTTCTGAAGAGAGAATCGTTCATTTGTTTTCAGACAGACAATGTCACAACTGTGGCATACATCAATCATCAAGGAGGGACTCACAGTCCTCTGGCTATGAAAGAAGTATCTCGAATTCTGGTTTGGGCGGAATCCAGCTCCTGTCTAATCTCTGCGGTTCATATCCCAGGTATAGACAATTGGGAAGCGGATTATCTCAGTCGCCAAACGTTGCATCCGGGCGAATGGTCTCTTCACCCAGAGGTATTTCTTCAGATTGTTCAAATGTGGGAGCTTCCAGAAATAGATCTGATGGCGTCTAAACAAGAAACTTCCCATGTATCTGTCCAGATCCCGGGATCCTCAGGCGGAAGCAGTGGATGCATTATCACTTCCTTGGAAGTATCATCCTGCCTATATCTTTCCGCCTCTAGTTCTTCTTCCAAGAGTAATCTCCAAGATTCTGAAGGAATGCTCGTTTGTTCTGCTGGTAGCTCCGGCATGGCCTCACAGGTTTTGGTATGCGGATCTTGTCCGGATGGCCTCTTGCCATCCGTGGACTCTTCCGCTACGACCAGACCTTCTGTCGCAAGGTCCTTTTTTCCATCAGGATCTGAAATCCTTAAATTTAAAGGTATGGAGATTGAACGCTTGATTCTTGGTCAAAGAGGTTTCTCTGACTCTGTGATTAATACTATGTTACAGGCTCGTACATCTGTATCTAGAGAGATATATTATAGAGTCTGGAAGACTTATATTTCTTGGTGTCTTTCTCATCATTTTTCTTGGCATTCTTTTAGAATTCCGAGAATTTTACAGTTTCTTCAGGATGGTTTAGATAAAGGTTTATCCGCAAGTTCTTTGAAAGGACAAATCTCTGCTCTTTCTGTTCTTTTTCACAGAAAGATTGCTAATCTTCCTGATATTCATTGTTTTGTACAAGCTTTGGTTCGTATAAAACCTGTCATTAAGTCAATTTCTCCTCCTTGGAGTTTGAATTTGGTTCTGGGGGCTCTTCAAGCTCCTCCTTTTGAACCCATGCATTCATTGGACATTAAATTACTTTCTTGGAAAGTTTTGTTCCTTTTGGCGATCTCTTCTGCCAGAAGAGTCTCTGAATTATCTGCTCTTTCTTGTGAGTCTCCTTTTCTGATTTTTCATCAGGATAAGGCGGTGTTGCGAACTTCTTTTGAATTTTTACCTAAGGTTGTGAATTCCAACAACATTAGTAGAGAAATTGTGGTTCCCTCATTATGTCCTAATCCTAAGAATTCTAAGGAGAAATCGTTGCATTCTTTGGATGTTGTTAGAGCTTTGAAATATTATGTTGAAGCTACTAAGTCTTTCCGAAAGACTTCTAGTCTATTTGTTATCTTTTCCGGTTCTAGAAAAGGCCAGAAAGCTTCTGCCGTTTCTTTGGCATCTTGGTTGAAATCTTTAATTCATCATGCCTATGTCGAGTCGGGTAAAACTCCGCCTCAAAGGATTACAGCTCATTCTACTAGGTCAGTTTCTACTTCCTGGGCGTTTAAGAATGAAGCTTCGGTTGATCAGATTTGCAAAGCAGCAACTTGGTCCTCTTTGCATACTTTTACTAAATTCTACCATTTTGATGTATTTTCTTCTTCTGAAGCAGTTTTTGGTAGAAAAGTACTTCAGGCAGCGGTTTCAGTTTGATTCTTCTGTTTATGTTTTTCATTAAATTTTATTTTGGGTGTGGATTATTTTCAGCAGGAATTGGCTGTCTTTATTTTATCCCTCCCTCTCTAGTGACTCTTGCGTGGAAAGATCCACATCTTGGGTAGTCATTATCCCATACGTCACTAGCTCATGGGCTCTTGCTAATTACATGAAAGAAAACATAATTTATGTAAGAACTTACCTGATAAATTCATTTCTTTCATATTAGCAAGAGTCCATGAGGCCCGCCCTTTTTTGTGGTGGTTATGATTTTTTTGTATAAAGCACAATTATTCCAATTCCATATTTTATATGCTTTCGCACTTTTTTCTTATCACCCCACTTCTTGGCTATTCGTTAAACTGATTTGTGGGTGTGGTGAGGGGTGTATTTGTAGGCATTTTGAGGTTTGGGAAACTTTGCCCCTCCTGGTAGGAATGTATATCCCATACGTCACTAGCTCATGGACTCTTGCTAATATGAAAGAAATGAATTTATCAGGTTAGTTCTTACATAAATTATGTTATGTCCCTATTTGCAGAATTTCTCTTTCCTATCACCCTCCTGAGCCCCTCATACTCACCCACAAATGTTGGGAGTTATGAAAATAGAGTACTCATAATATATACCAATGCAGAATGATTTATACAAAGAATAGTTTGCTTAGAGGTTGTGGAACTGGGGTAAGAACTATCTATATGAGGATGTTATGGTATATTTAAGTCACCTCTTATATAAAAAAAAACACCCCCTTTGAAATATTTAGAATACGCTGAAAAGAAATCCGGTAAAAGAAATTGCTTAGTATTTGGGGGATATATATTAATGTGTCACAAGTTTACCCTAAATTATTCCAAATATACCTAGAAACTTTCCATCCGTGTTCTTAATAGTTTGTATATGTCTAAAAGGGATAAGAACTATGAAAGTGTTTAGCATAATTGGGTTCTAAATCTTTTAATTCATGTAAAAGCCTAAAATGCGTCTCCTGTAGAAATACAAAGTCTTCCTTCCTTTTATATAGGTCTGATAGTGTCATAGATCTATTAGAAGGGGAGTTCAGTTCCTTCACATTTTTTGAAAATCAATTGAATTTTGTCTATGTGAAGACTCCATCTGTAAATGTAAATAAAAAAAACATTGACAAACGGCATATATTTGCCTAAAATAAGAATCTACCTAATGAAAAAACTCTAGCAATAACATAGTACAAATAAAAATTAATAAGTTCTAGTGGAAAGACATATATATATATATATATAACTGATGGGATTATATATATATATATATATATATATATATATATATATATATATATATATACACACACACACACACACACTAACCAGCCACTTTATTAGGTACACCTTACTATTACCAGGTTGGACCCCCTTTTGCCTTCAGAACTGCCTTAATTCTTTGTGGCATAGATTTGTGGCATAGATTCAACAATTAACTCATTCTCATGTTCAAGAAACCAGTTTGAGATGATTTGAGCTTTGTGACATGGTGCATTATCCTGTTGGAAGTAGCCATCAGAAGATGGGTACACTGTAGTCATAAAGGGATGGACATGGTCAGCAAAAATACTCAGGTAGGCCGTGGCATTTAAACAATGCTCAATAGGTTCTAAGGAGCCCAAAGTGTGCCAAGAAAATATCCCACAGCGTTACACCACCACCAGCTGGAGCCTCAGTTTCCTGTTCTTAGCTGATAGGAGTGGCACCCAGTGTGGTTTTCTGCTGCTGTAGCCCATCTGCTTCAAGGTTCGACGTGTTGTGCATTCAGAGATGGTATTCTGTATACCTTGGTTGTAACGAGTAGTTATTTGAGTTACTGTTGCCTTTCTATCGTCTCGAACCAGTATACCCATTCTCCTCTTACATCAACAAGGCATTTTCGTCCACACAACTGCAGCTCACTGGATATTTTCTCTTTTTTGGACCATTCTCTGTAAACCCTAGATGGTTGTGCGTGAAAATCCCAGTAGATCAGCAGTTTTTTAAATACTCAGACCAGCCGTCTGGCACCAACAACAATGCCACGTTCAAAGTCACTTAAATAGCCTTTCTTCCCCATTCTGATGTTCGGTTTGAACTTCAGCAAGTCGTCTTCACCACATCTAGATGCCTAAATGCATTGAGTTGCTGCCATGTGATTGGCTGATTAGCAATTTGTGTTACCAAGCTCGTGGGGAAATTAATTTAACTTGTAATAAACACGCTACTCGACGTGTGCTAAAAGCTTAGTTCTAGCGAAGTTAATGTAAAATACTTCTCCATTCATAGGGGCCGATTTATCAAACAGTCAATAGGCCCCAATGCATCTGTTTCCGCCCGGAAACAGGAGTTAAGAAGCAGCGGTCTTAAGACAGCTGCTCCTTAACTCGTACGCCTCCTCTGAGGCTGCGGATACCAATCCGCCCGATCGTGTACGAACGGGTTGATTGATACCCCCTGCTAGCGGCCAGGGGCGGAATTGCACAAGCAGTTCAGCAAAACTGCTTGTGCAATGTTAAATGCTGACAGCGTATGCTGTCGGCATTCAGCGATGTCTGCCAGACATTGATAAATCGGCCCTATAATCTAGCCCTTAATAAGTAAACATTACATTGTTGTATGAAACAATGATTTTCATAATTTATATTCATAAAATGTAAGTATTTTTCAATGTTTTTCTGAATGCAGTTTCATTTTTCATATGTGGCTTTTCTGTCAGTAAATATCATGCTTGTGTTATGCTCCCTACAAAGGACAAAAGGCAAATCCTGTAACCTAGGGCTTTTTCAGATGGTTTTACATGACGCTTACTCCTCTGGAACTCGCCATTTTCCTGGGACATCTCCCTGTTCCTTCTACATAAGGTTACTTCCTGTGCTGTTAATTGCACCAGGGCAAAGATTCAACTTCATTCAAGCCGCTAAAATGGAAACACTACACAAATCATTAGCTGTAGCAAGTATCATAGAAATAAACAAATATCACTCCTCAGCTCTGATTATCACTACAAGGAAGTCAGAAAACGTTTGAGTAGCTTCATTTCGATTCCTGCAAGCCATAGTGACAGGTTTGTCAGTGCAACATTGTGTGGCTCAACTGAGATCTAGCTCTATGGGAAGATACTATTTTTCTTTTTTTTATCAGTTTTCCGTGTTACATTCCTGTTGACTGTGATTATTATTATTTTCAATTATTTGTAGAGTGCTAACAGATTCCGCAGTAGGCTGCATTCTAGCTCAGTACATGTTCTGTCTCATCTTATAGCATTTTGTGATTTTCTACTTGGGGGTCAAGTCCAGTGGGAATGGAGTTCCTGCACTATTTTTGTTCCCCTGGACAGAGAACAGACACACTTCAATAAACGCTGCTGATGGGAGGAGCTGGAGCACAGTCTGGTTAGAGAGATAGTGAGATCCTCTAATAATGGGCAGAAACTCTTCCTACAATACAGTAAATGCAAGTCTGTCAGTGGTCCTGCTGTGTGATCACCCCGCACTGTGGAACACATGGAGCTTACATTTCTGTGTGGCTTGCTCTGTGGTTATTTAGCTCCCTACAGCAGAAATAGGACTATTGCACCTTAAGTGGATGAGACTCTATGGCAGAGGAGGAGTCTCAGGCCCAAAGGCAACCCATTCAACCCTTCATTGGTTTTAATTTGCTTTCATTAACCAAAGTGTATAAGTTATATACATATAAATGCAGTGTGTGTGTAAAACAATATTAATTGTAAGGGGGTGGAAGATTCAGGTGAGTTCCCACACTTTTTTTTTTTTTTGTAGGACTTGACCCCTCTACTGCTTGCATCCACTACATAGCCAATTATCTTCATCATCATTCCTTTATAGTGTCATGGACCTCCAGATTGCTATTGCTCCACACCATTTACAATACAACCCTCTAGGGCTGGACTGGGAAATAAAAAAAGCAGCTCTGGAAATATTTAAAGACCAGCCCTATTTTACGTTGAGTCTGTAGAATGCACACACAACCAATTTTCTCAAGGGGATTACTACGATACTCATTTCCCCAATACACTTTTTTTAAATTATATTAGTTTGTAATTAAACAAAATCTAGATTTTTGTTATATAGGCGACCCTATAACTCAATTTCATCCATTACTCTATAGTTTGATCTGGAGAAGACACTCAAAACAGTGCGTCTCTTTGTCTCACACTGTGATATGACTAGACACTAGAAACCATACAAACGAGGGCCACTAAATAGTGCATTGTCTAGGGAATAAAACTTACAAGGAAATATTTTGTGACCTTATTACATATAACTCAGGACAAAAGAAAGATGATACAGCTGCATCACCTCATCAGCAGCACCATCCCTTTTAGTTGTAGCTAGTAAGCCCCATCTGCTGAGGCCCACCTGAAAATCGCCTGGTAGGCCAATCCAGCCTTGCAACTCTATTTTTGATGTTAAAGTGATGGTAATTTCAGACTTTAAGATTGTTGCAATGAAAAATATATTAGTGTACAAGCAAAACTGCATTATTTTTAAAAAAAAGTGTATATATATTTTATAATCCTACTTGGTATCTTCTGTTCCTCCGCCACCCTTCATTTCCTCTTTTGTCTGGGCTGTGACATAGATAGCAGTCACATCCACTCTCCACATAGGCTTCCTAAGGGCTTTTAAAGGGCTGGAATTCAAGAGTGTCATATGACACACACACTGATTGGATGTTCATTTGAATTGTCTGGCATAACATTGTATTAGAAACATTGCTATAGGCACAGATTAAACCCTTTTCAGTAATAGATTTAAAAAAACTAAATTTATGCTTACCTGATAAATTTATTTCTCTTGTGGTGTATCCAGTCCACGGATTCATCCATTACTTGTGGGATATTCTCCTTCCCAACAGGAAGCTGCAAGAGGATCACCCACAGCAGAGCTGTCTATATAGCTCCTCCCCTAACTGCCACCTCCAGTCATTCGACCGAAGACAAGCAAGAGAAAGGAGAAACTATAGGGTGCAGTGGTGACTGTAGTTTAAAAATAAAAAACACCTGCCCTAAAATGACAGGGCGGGTCATGGACTGGATACACCACAAGAGAAATAAATTTATCAGGTAAGCATAAATTTTGTTTTCTCTTGTAAGGTGTATCCATTACTTGTGGGATACCAATACCAAAGCTATAGGACACGGATGAAGGGAGGGACAAGGCAGGTGCTTAAACGGAAGGCACCACTGCCTGTAAGACCTTTCTCCCAAAAATAGCCTCCGAAGAAGCAAAAGTATCAAATTTGTAGAATTTAGAAAAAGTATGAAGCGAAGACCAAGTCGCCGCCTTACAAATCTGTTCAACAGAAGCCTCATTTCTTTCATGTAATTGGCAAGAGTCCATGATCTATATGGGATATAGTAGCAGTTATGATTGTCTTATATGTGTGCGCCTGTGTGCAAACACTGGCTTAATATCTACCAAATGACAATGGTCTTAGTAGTATTTGTATTTCTATGTCTATGTTTATATAAAGAAATGTATAGAAAAAAACGTTTTTTAGTTTTTAAAGAATTTTCATAGAATAATATCTTAAAATTATTAAGTTCTAATTCAAAAATAAAAATAAAAAATAATAATAAAAAAATATAAAAAGATTATTGGTTAAAAATAATATTCTTTTATTAGAATCAATATAAAACAGTCAGTCGAAATTGCTTAATCTTAAAGTGGTTATGTGAGAAAGTTGGTACCAACCAATTGTATTGAGGTGTAGCTAAAATTAGTATATGATATATGTGTGTAAAAACAGTGTATAAAATTAGCAAGTCCAGTTTATACCTTGGTAGGTATTTTAAAAATACTTTTTGTAAAAGATTTGGCTTTTCGCTCATAAAATGCACCAAAGGTAGAAAATAAGGTATAATTGGTAGAAATACAGTTGTTAGAGATTGTTGTTGAAGACAACTATTGACACCTGGTTCAACAATAGGTGTTTATTTTCAGCCTTTTTGAAATAAGCCTTTTTGTGATATGACCAAAAGATTTAGGCTAGGTGTTTGAGCCGTTTTCTGTATGTCACAGTAATTATATCACGATAGTTATTGAACACTTAGCTTGTCTTTTTGCGATATTATTAATCAACAGACTTTGAATAAGGTACCTTATTTGCAGTTCCAAGTCATATAAGAAGGTTCTTGCGTGTCCAAATGAGGTATAGATGAGAAACTTTCTTTGTCCTTTCAAAGTTTCTAGGAGCGTTTGTTGCAGCGTGTATGTCTCCTGTGAAAGTTGCCTCTGTCACTTCCGTGTCCGGTCTTGACACGCCCACCAAATGCGAGATTGACAGATAGGTAAAGAGCAGGGTTTCTCCACGCAAGAACCTTCTTATAAGACTTGGAACTGCAAATAAGGTACCTTATTCAAAGTCTGTTGATTAATAATATCGCAAAAGACAAGCTAAGTGTTCAATAACTATTGTGATATAATTACTGTGACATACAGAAAATGGCTCAAACACCTAGCCTACATCTTTTGGTCATATCACAAAAAGGCTTATTTCAAAAAGGCTGAAAATAAACACCTATTGTTGAACCAGGTGTCAATAGTTGTCTACAACAACGATCTCTAACAACTGTATTTCTACCAATTATACCTTATTTTCTACCTTTGGTGCATTTTATGAGCGAAAAGCCAAATCTTTTACAAAAAGTATTTTTAAATAACTACCAAGGTATAAACTGGACTTGCTAATTTTATACACTGTTTTTACAGGGAGTGCAGAATTATTAGGCAAGTTGTATTTTTGAGGATTAATTTTATTATTGAACAACAACCATGTTCTCAATGAACCCAAAAAACTCATTAATATCAAAGCTGAATAGTTTTGGAAGTAGTTTTTAGTTTGTTTTTAGTTATAGCTATTTTAGGGGGATATCTGTGTGTGCAGGTGACTATTACTGTGCATAATTATTAGGCAACTTAACAAAAAACAAATATATACCCATTTCAATTATTTATTTTTACCAGTGAAACCAATATAACATCTCAACATTCACAAATATACATTTCTGACATTCAAAAACAAAACAAAAACAAATCAGTGACCAATATAGCCACCTTTCTTTGCAAGGACACTCAAAAGCCTGCCATCCATGGATTCTGTCAGTGTTTTGATCTGTTCACCATCAACATTGCATGCAGCAGCAACCACAGCCTCCCAGACACTGTTCAGAGAGGTTTACTGTTTTCCCTCCTTGTAAATCTCACATTTGATGATGGACCACAGGTTCTCAATGGGGTTCAGATCAGGTGAACAAGGAGGCCATGTCATTAGATTTTCTTCTTTTATACCCTTTCTTGCCAGCCACGCTGTGGAGTACTTGGACGCGTGTGATGGAGCATTGTCCTGCATGAAAATCATATTTTTCTTGAAGGATGCAGACTTCTTCCTGTACCACTGCTTGAAGAAGGTGTCTTCCAGAAACTGGCAGTAGGACTGGGAATTGAGCTTGACTCCATCCTCAACCCGAAAAGGCCCCACAAGCTCATCTTTGATGATACCAGCCCAAACCAGTACTCCACCTCCACCTTGCTGGCGTCTGAGTCGGACTGGAGCTCTCTGCCCTTTACCAATCCAGCCACGGGCCCATCCATCTGGCCCATCAAGACTCACTCTCATTTCATCGGTCCATAAAACCTTAGAAAAATCATTCTTGAGATATTTCTTGGCCCAGTCTTGACGTTTCAGCTTGTGTATCTTGTTCAGTGGTGGTCGTCTTTCAGCCTTTCTTACCTTGGCCATGTCTCTGAGTATTGCACACCTTGTGCTTTTGGGCACTCCAGTGATGTTGCAGCTCTGAAATATGGCCAAACTGGTGGCAAGTGGCATCTTGGCAGCTGCACGCTTGACTTTTCTCAGTTCATGGGCAGTTATTTTGCGCCTTGTTTTTTCCACACGCTTCTTGCGACCCTGTTGACTATTTTGAATGAAACGTTTGATTGTTCGATGATCACGCTTCAGAAGCTTTGCAATTTTAAGAGTGCTGCATCCCTCTGCAAGATATCTCACTATTTTTGACTTTTCTGAGCCTGTCAAGTCCTTCTTTTGACCCATTTTGCCAAAGGAAAGGAAGTTGCCTAATAATTATGCACACCTGATATAGGGTGTTGATGTCATTAGACCACACCCCTTCTCATTACAGAGATGCACATCACCTAATATGCTTAATTGGTAGTAGGCTTTCGAGCCTATACAGCTTGGAGTAAGACAACATGCATAAAGAGGATGATGTGGTCAAAATACTCATTTGCCTAATAATTCTGCACTCCCTGTAGAAGCCTTGCCCCTGTTCCTCCTTTGGAACTGGGTGGATCACTCCCATAACTAGGAGGTATTGAACACAATGTAAGAATGCCTCTCTCTTTATCTGGTTTGCAGATAATTGTGAGAGATGAAATCTTCCTTTTGGGGAAGAAGCTTTGAAGTCCAGAAGATATCCCTGGGACACGATTTCCAATGCCCAGGAATCCTGGACATCTCTTGCCCAAGCCTGGGCGAAGAGAGAAAGTCTGCCCCCTACTAGATCCATTGTGGGATCGGGGGCTGATCTTTCATGCTGTCTTAGAGGCAGCAGCACGTTTTTTGGCCTGCTTTCCTTTGTTCCAAGCCTGGTTAGGTCTCCAGACCGGCTTGGACTGGGCAAAATTTCCCTCTTGTTTTGTATTAGAGGAAGTTGAAGCTGCGCCAGTCTTGAAGTTTCGAAAGGCATGAAAATTAGACTGTTTGGTCCTTAATTTGTTGGACCTAACCTGAGGAAGGGCGTGACCTTTTCCTCCAGTAATATCAGAAATTATCTCCTTCAGTCCAGGCCCGAATAGGGTCTGCCCCTTGAAGGGAATGTTGAGAAGCTTAGACTTTGAAGTAACATCAGCTGACCAGGATTTAAGCCATCGCGCCCTACGCGCCTGAATAGCAAAACCTGAGTGTGACGAACCAAGGTTATCCAACCCTGCACCAGTCACTTATTTGGCACAGAAAGGGTTTTCAGCCCCCTTTTCTTTCATGTAATTAGCAAGAGTCCATGAGCTAGTGACGTATGGGATATACATTCCTACCAGGAGGGGCAAAGTTTCCCAAACCTCAAAATGCCTATAAATACACCCCTCACCACACCCACAATTCAGTTTTACAAACTTTGCCTCCGATGGAGGTGGTGAAGTAAGTTTGTGCTAGATTCTACGTTGATATGCGCTCCGCAGCAAGTTGGGGCCCGGTTTTCCTCTCAGCGTGCAGTGAATGTCAGAGGGATGTGAGGAGAGTATTGCCTATTTGAATGCAGTGATCTCCTTCTACGGGTCTATTTCATAGGTTCTCTGTTATCGGTCGTAGAGATTCATCTCTTACCTCCCTTTTCAGATCGACGATATACTCTTATATATACCATTACCTCTGCTGATTCTCGTTTCAGTACTGGTTTGGCTTTCTACAAACATGTAGATGAGTGTCCTGGGGTAAGTAAATCTTATTTTCTGTGACACTCTAAGCTATGGTTGGGCACTTTGTTTATAAAGTTCTAAATATATGTATTCAAACATTTATTTGCCTTGACTCAGAATGTTCAACTTTCCTTATTTTTCAGACAGTCAGTTTCATATTTGGGATTATGCATTTGAATTATTCATTTTTTCTTACCTTCAAAAATTTGACTCTTTTTCCCTGTGGGCTGTTAGGCTCGCAGGGGCTGAAAATGCTTCATTTTATTGCGTCATTCTTGGCGCGGACTTTTTTGGCGCAAAAATTCTTTTCCGTTTCCGGCGTCATACGTGTCGCCGGAAGTTGCGTCATTTTTTGACGTTATTTTGCGCCAAAAATGTCGGTGTTCCGGATGTGGCGTCATTTTTGGCGCCAAAAGCATTTAGGCGCCAAATAATGTGGGCGTCTTATTTGGCGCTAAAAAAATATGGGCGTCGCTTTTGTCTCCACATTATTTAAGTCTCATTTTTCATTGCTTCTGGTTGCTAGAAGCTTGTTCTTTGGCATTTTTTCCCATTCCTGAAACTGTCATTTAAGGAATTTGATCAATTTTGCTTTATATGTTGTTTTTTCTCTTACATATTGCAAGATGTCTCACGTTGCATCTGAGTCAGAAGATACTACAGGAAAATCGCTGTCTAGTGCTGGATCTACCAAAGCTAAGTGTATCTGCTGTAAACTTTTGGTAGCTATTCCTCCGGCTGTTGTTTGTATTAATTGTCATGACAAACTTGTTAATGCAGATAATATTTCCTTTAGTAAAGTACCATTGTCTGTTGCAGTTCCTTCAACATCTAAGGTGCAGAATGTTCCTGATAACATAAGAGATTTTGTTTCTGAATCCATCAAGAAGGCTATGTCTGTTATTTCTCCTTCTAGTAAACGTAAAAAATCTTTTAAAACTTCTCTCCCTACAGATGAATTTTTAAATGAACATCATCATTCTGATTCTGATGACTCTTCTGGTTCAGAGGATTCTGTTTCAGAGATTGATGCTGATAAATCCTCATATTTATTTAAAATGGAATTTATTCGTTCTTTACTTAAAGAAGTATTAATTGCTTTAGAAATAGAGGATTCTGGTCCTCTTGATACTAATTCTAAACGTTTAGATAAGGTATTTAAATCTCCTGTGGTTATTCCAGAAGTTTTTCCTGTTCCTAATGCTATTTCTGCAGTAATTTCCAAAGAATGGGATAAATTGGGTAATTCATTTACTCCTTCTAAACGTTTTAAGCAATTATATCCTGTACCGTCTGACAGGTTAGAATTTTGGGACAAAATCCCTAAAGTTGATGGGGCTATTTCTACCCTTGCTAAACGTACTACCATTCCTACGTCAGATGGTACTTCGTTTAAAGATCCTTTAGATAGGAAAATTGAATCCTTTCTAAGAAAAGCTTATCTGTGTTCAGGTAATCTTCTTAGACCTGCTTTATCATTGGCTGATGTTGCCGCAGCTTCAACTTTTTGGTTGGAAACTTTAGCGCAACAAGTAACAAATCATGATTCTCATGATATTATTATTCTTCTTCAGCATGCTAATAATTTTATCTGTGATGCCATTTTTGATATTATCAGAGTTGATGTCAGGTTTATGTCTCTAGCTATTTTAGCTAGAAGAGCTTTATGGCTTAAGACTTGGAATGCTGATATGGCTTCTAAATCAACTCTACTTTCTATTTCTTTCCAGGGTAACAAATTATTTGGTTCTCAGTTGGATTCTATTATTTCAACTGTTACTGGTGGGAAAGGAACTTTTTTACCACAGGATAAAAAATCTAAAGGTAAAAACAGGGCTAATAATCGTTTTCGTTCCTTTCGTTTCAACAAAGAACAAAAGCCTGATCCTTCATCCTCAGGAGCAGTTTCAGTTTGGAAACCATCTCCAGTCTGGAATAAATCCAAGCCTGCTAGAAAGGCAAAGCCTGCTTCTAAGTCCACATGAAGGTGCGGCCCTCATTCCAGCTCAGCTGGTAGGGGGCAGGTTACGTTTTTTCAAAGAAATTTGGATCAATTCTGTTCACAATCTTTGGATTCAGAACATTGTTTCAGAAGGATACAGAATTGGTTTCAAGATGAGACCTCCTGCGAAGAGATTTTTTCTTTCCCGTGTCCCAGTAAATCCAGTGAAAGCTCAAGCATTTCTGAATTGTGTTTCAGATCTAGAGTTGGCTGGAGTAATTATGCCAGTTCCAGTTCCGGAACAGGGGATGGGGTTTTATTCAAATCTCTTCATTGTACCAAAGAAGGAGAATTCCTTCAGACCAGTTCTGGATCTAAAAATATTGAATCGTTATGTAAGAATACCAACATTCAAGATGGTAACTGTAAGGACTATCTTGCCTTTTGTTCAGCAAGGGAATTATATGTCCACAATAGATTTACAGGATGCATATCTGCATATTCCGATTCATCCAGATCATTATCAGTTCCTGAGATTCTCTTTTCTGGACAAGCATTACCAGTTTGTGGCTCTACCGTTTGGCCTAGCTACAGCTCCAAGAATTTTTTCAAAGGTTCTCGGTGCCCTTCTGTCTGTAATCAGAGAACAGGGTATTGTGGTATTTCCTTATTTGGACGATATCTTGGTACTTGCTCAGTCTTTACATTTAGCAGAATCTCATACGAATCGACTTGTGTTGTTTCTTCAAGATCATGGTTGGAGGATCAATTTACCAAAAAGTTCTTTGATTCCTCAGACAAGGGTAACCTTTCTGGGTTTCCAGATAGATTCAGTGTCCATGACTCTGTCTTTAACAGACAAGAGACGTCTAAAATTGATTGCAGCTTGTCGAAACCTTCAGTCACAATCATTCCCTTCGGTAGCCTTATGCATGGAAATTCTAGGTCTTATGACTGCTGCATCGGACGCGATCCCCTTTGCTCGTTTTCACATGCGACCTCTTCAGCTCTGTATGCTGAATCAATGGTGCAAGGATTACACAAAGATATCTCAATTAATATCTTTAAAACCGATTGTTCGACACTCTCTAACGTGGTGGACAGATCACCATCGTTTAATTCAGGGGGCTTCTTTTGTGTTTCCGACCTGGACTGTAATTTCAACAGATGCAAGTCTCACAGGTTGGGGAGCTGTGTGGGGATCTCTGACGGCACAAGGAGTTTGGGAATCTCAGGAGGTGAGATTACCGATCAATATTTTGGAACTCCGTGCAATTTTCAGAGCTCTTCAGTTTTGGCCTCTTCTGAAGAGAGAATCGTTCATTTGTTTTCAGACAGACAATGTCACAACTGTGGCATACATCAATCATCAAGGAGGGACTCACAGTCCTCTGGCTATGAAAGAAGTATCTCGAATTTTGGTTTGGGCGGAATCCAGCTCCTGTCTAATCTCTGCAGTTCATATACCAGGTATAGACAATTGGGAAGCGGATTATCTCAGTCGCCAAACGTTGCATCCGGGCGAATGGTCTCTTCACCCAGAGGTATTTCTTCAGATTGTTCAAATGTGGGAACTTCCAGAAATAGATCTGATGGCGTCTCATCTAAACAAGAAACTTCCCAGGTATCTGTCCAGATCCCGGGATCCTCAGGCGGAGGCAGTGGATGCATTATCACTTCCTTGGAAGTATCATCCTGCCTATATCTTTCCGCCTCTAGTTCTTCTTCCAAGAGTAATCTCCAAGATTCTGAAGGAATGCTCGTTTGTTCTGCTGGTAGCTCCGGCATGGCCTCACAGGTTTTGGTATGCGGATCTTGTCCGGATGGCCTCTTGCCATCCGTGGACTCTTCCGCTACGACCAGACCTTCTGTCGCAAGGTCCTTTTTTCCATCAGGATCTGAAATCCTTAAATTTAAAGGTATGGAGATTGAACGCTTGATTCTTGGTCAAAGAGGTTTCTCTGACTCTGTGATTAATACTATGTTACAGGCTCGTACATCTGTATCTAGAGAGATATATTATAGAGTCTGGAAGACTTATATTTCTTGGTGTCTTTCTCATCATTTTATTTGGCATTCTTTTAGAATACCGAGAATATTACAGTTTCTTCAGGATGGTTTAGATAAGGGTTTGTCCGCAAGTTCCTTGAAAGGACAAATCTCTGCTCTTTCTGTTCTCTTTCACAGAAAGATTGCTATTCTTCCTGATATTCATTGTTTTGTACAAGCTTTGGTTCGTATAAAGCCTGTCATTAAGTCAATTTCTCCTCCTTGGAGTTTGAATTTGGTTCTGGGGGCTCTTCAAGCTCCTCCATTTGAACCTATGCATTCATTGGACATTAAATTACTTTCCTGGAAAGTTTTGTTCCTTTTGGCCATCTCTTCTGCCAGAAGAGTTTCTGAATTATCTGCTCTTTCTTGTGAGTCTCCTTTTCTGATTTTTCATCAGGATAAGGCGGTGTTGCGAACTTCTTTTGAATTTTTTACTAAAGTTGTGAATTCCAACAACATTAGTAGAGAAATTGTGGTTCCTTCATTATGTCCTAATCCTAAGAATTCTAAGGAAAAATCGTTGCATTCTTTGGATGTTGTTAGAGCTTTGAAATATTATGTTGAAGCTACTAAATCTTTCCGAAAGACTTCTAGTCTATTTGTTATCTTTTCCGGTTCTAGAAAAGGCCAGAAAGCTTCTGCCATTTCTTTGGCATCTTGGTTGAAATCTTTAATTCATCTTGCCTATGTTGAGTCGGGTAAAACTCCGCCTCAGAGGATTACAGCTCATTCTACTAGGTCAGTTTCTACTTCCTGGGCGTTTAGGAATGAAGCTTCGGTTGATCAGATTTGCAAAGCAGCAACTTGGTCCTCTTTGCATACTTTTACTAAATTCTACCATTTTGATGTATTTTCTTCTTCTGAAGCAGTTTTTGGTAGAAAAGTACTTCAGGCAGCGGTTTCAGTTTGAATCTTCTGCTTATGTTTTTCGTTAAACTTTATTTTGGGTGTGGATTATTTTCAGCAGGAATTGGCTGTCTTTATTTTATCCCTCCCTCTCTAGTGACTCTTGTGTGGAAAGATCCACATCTTGGGTAATCATTATCCCATACGTCACTAGCTCATGGACTCTTGCTAATTACATGAAAGAAAACATAATTTATGTAAGAACTTACCTGATAAATTCATTTCTTTCATATTAGCAAGAGTCCATGAGGCCCGCCCTTTTTTTGTGGTGGTTATGATTTTGTATAAAGCACAATTATTCCATTTCCTTATTTTATATGCTTTCGCACTTTTTTATCACCCCACTTCTTGGCTATTCGTTAAACTGAATTGTGGGTGTGGTGAGGGGTGTATTTATAGGCATTTTGAGGTTTGGGAAACTTTGCCCCTCCTGGTAGGAATGTATATCCCATACGTCACTAGCTCATGGACTCTTGCTAATATGAAAGAAATGAATTTATCAGGTAAGTTCTTACATAAATTATGTTTTCTGTCACCTATAGCTCAAATGCTGCCACCACTTAAAATTTATTAAAGGGAAAATCTTAAGGAAAACCCCAGACTTTACACATTAACTCTAGAACTACAATTTAGCAGAAAATAACCTAAAATTATACAGTTCTAATATTCCAGTCTCTTTCAGTAAAGTGGTTCAATTATTAGACAAAGGCCAAACTTAATAAAGGAATTATTTATTATGCCAAAAATATTATGCACAATGCATTAATAATAAAAAGTTGTTACAAATAAAATTACACACGCAAACAGTGTTTTAAAATAAAAAGGAGAAAAACAGAATTTAATACTTTACTTGCTTCAAGATCTGCGCCAGGGGAATGGCAAGAAAATGATGGCTCCTTACTTCTGTACAGCAGCTCCCCTTGTAAGAATGACAATCTTATTGTTAAAAAATAAGATTCTTAAACCTACTTCTCAGAGATCATGTTGCTTAACCACACCCTCCTGGGCGGGCTAAGAAACCCCACTGTCTTTACAAACTTCAATAGACTAAATTTCTTGCCTGAATTTATACAATCCATTATCATTCCTGCTAGGTAAGAAATTTCTATATTTACATATTTAGAACCTCTTAGTTTTATTGGGAGAACCAGTTTGATATCAAATATGCCATAGGTTGTCATATTTACCTGCCGTTAAGGTTATAACACTTTTAACCCACATATGTACATAATATACCAATGTCCTGTCAGTGACCTGGTCAGTTTTTGTAATGAAGGGCCAGTTTTGCATCATGCATTCTATTGACAGCTTAAGCCATAAACTTTATCCTGTGTATCTCTGTGACTAAGAGCTTCAGTGATTTTATGACTCAATGCATACACACTAGCATTTGGTGGCTAGTTAGAGGGTTCTGGCACTTCAAAGAAAATACAAACACAATTCTTCTTGAAAACAAATAACTGTTTTGAGTGCAAGCTGCACAAAGTTAACTCCTTAGGAGCTGAATCCTGAGATATTTGTGACACTGAGTTCTTAGCCGTTAGTTTGGTTAAATGAACAACGGCGTCAGAAACAAATGAATTGGCTAGCTTAAGAGCTTTAAGCTTGTCAAGGATATCATCCAATGGGGTTTCTACCTGTAGAGCCTCTTCTAGAGACTCAAACCAGAAGGCAGCAGCAGCAGTGACAGGGGCAATGCATGCAAGGGGCTGGAGAATAAAACCTTGTTGAATAAAAATTTTCTTAAGGTAACCCTCTAATTTTTTGTCCATTGGATCTAGAAAAGCACAACTGTCCTCGACAGGGATAGTTGTACGCTTCGCTAGAGTAGAGACTGCTCCCTCCACCTTAGGGACAGTTTGCCACAAGTCCCGTGTAGCGGCATCTATGGGAAACATCTTTTTAAAAACAGGAGGGGGAGAGAACGGTACACCTGGTCTATCCCATTCCTTAGTAATAATTTCTGAAAACCTCTTAGGTATTGGAAAAACATCAGCGTAAACAGGCACTGCATAGTATTTATCCAATTTACACAATTTCTCTGGGACTACAATGGCGTCACAGTCATCCAGAGTTGCTAAAACCTCCCTGAGCAACATGCGGAGGTGTTCAAGCTTAAATTTAAATGTAGACATATCAGAATCAGGTTGAAGTGTCTTCCCTGATTCAGAAAAATCACCCACAGATAAAAGCTCTCCTTTGGCTTCTGCACATTGTGAGGGTATATCAGACATAGCTACTAAAGCGTCAGAGAGCTCTGTATTTGTTCTATCCCCAGAGCTGTCTTGCTTTCCTTGTAACCCTGGCAGTTTGGACAATACTTCTGTAAGAGTATGATTCATAACTGCCGCCATGTCTTGTAAAGTATACGCAATGGGCGCGCTAGATGTACTTGGCGCCCCTTGAGCGGGAGTTAAAGGCTCTGACACGTGGGGAGAGTTAGTCGGCATAACTTCCCCCTTGTCAATTTCCTCTGGTGATAAATCTTTTAAAGCCAGAATATGATCTTTATAACTTATAGTAAGATCAGTGCATTTGGTACACATTCTAAGAGGGGGTTCCACAATGGCTTCTAAACATAATGAACAAGGAGTTTCCTCTATGTCAGACATGTTTAACAGACTAGTAATGAGACCAGCAAGCTTTGAAAACACTTTAATTAATGTGAAAAAGCAGAATATAAAAAACGGTACTGTGCCTTTAAGGGAAAAAAACAAACACAAAAACTGCAAAACAGTGAAAAAGCAGTTAACTCTATGAAATTTTTACAGTGTATATAATAGACTAAAATAGCATTGCACCCACTTGCAAATGGATGATTAACCCCTCAGGTTCAAAAACCTAGCAAAAAAAACGGTAAAAACCTTTATAACAGTCACAAGCAAACTGCCACAGCTCTACTGTGGCTCCTACCTTCCCATAAAATGACTTTTGTAGGCACAAAAACCCTTTACAGAGATCCAATATGTCCCTTTACTGCAAGCATGATGCCAGTCGTTATTAAATCACTGCACTCAGGCTTACCTTAACTATATCAGGCACTGTCAGCATTTTCTAGTTCTTATCGTCCTCTAGAAAATAATATACTGAACATACCTCAGGGCAGTTAATTCTGCAGGCCGTTCTCCCAGCTGAAGTTTCCCCATACTCTTCAGTTATGTGTGAGAACAGCAGTGGACCTTAGTTACAACCTGCTAAGATCATCAAAAACCTCAGGCAAATTCTTCTTCTAATTTCTGCCTGAGGTAAAAAAACAGTACAACGCCGGCACCATTTAACAATAACAAACTTTTGATTGAAGATACACTACACTAATTCACCACATCTCTCTAGCTACTTCCCTTGTCGAGAGCTGCAAGAGAATGACTGGGGGTGGCAGTTAGGGGAGGAGCTATATAGACAGCTCTGCTGTGGGTGATCCTCTTGCAGCTTCCTGTTGGGAAGGAGAATATTCCACAAGTAATGGATGAATCCGTGGACTGGATACACCTTACAAGAGAAAATAAAAGGTACAAATACACATTTTTTAATGGCAAAAATTACATATACGGCATTTGATTAGCTAAAGTTTACCATCCCTTTAGGTCATTATACATTTGTTTATTTTTACATATTGTGCCTCAAAATTGACGTTAGATTGGAAAGTCTGTTAAATGATCTTTTTTAAAATTGTATCATATTTACGTTATAATTTGAGTTAAGAAAACAAGCAGAAAATAAAAGCAGTGCTTTATCGCCCTTTTTACATAGTTAGGGAATTAATATTGTTTATTCAGCTGGCTGCAAATGCCATTGACCCTCCTTTCTTGGCGTCATAGCAAAATATTCTTGGTTCTAACAGTGAGTTTGATCTTTTCCCTGCAACACATGGTAGCTACACTAGTTATATTGATGAATGGGCCTCTCCCACATAATGTCATGTCAAACTGGGCAATTTATTAAGCAGTAAAAATGCACCAGTCAACCCTAATTTTATCTAAAGCTACAAAATAGGCTTGGTTTGAAATTTAAAAATTATACTTGATAAAGTTGAAATCCTTTTTTTTTTCTTTCTTTCTTATAAGATTAGAGTTAAATGATTTGCTGCCAGAAGGCTTGCAAATCAACATATAAAAATAGTTTATAATGAGATTTAATACTGTCATGCTAAAAATAAACAGCCTGAGGTCAGTTTGCAGATTTCACAATTTTTTTCTACAATACAGTAACAGAAATTATCTTATGAAAAACATAACTACGTAGGTTATATTATTAGAACCTGTAACAATTTGGCAGCAATTATTTAGTTTACTGGGAAGTTTTGTTGGAATTATTTCTAATAAAGAAGAGGATCAAAAATCAAAATATTTAGAAAAAAAAATGAGTCCCTTCTGATGGGTTATGTCATGTGACAACTGTATACCTTCAGCTAGTGCAGTTCCATCTTGCTGTAGATGCTTCTATGAATTGCTACTCCTGGCAACCCACTGCAGCCTGCCTGCTAGTATTTAACATACGATTTGAAGGCGTCATGCAACCATATGATCTGGGGTTTGCTGCCATATTAGGCTCTATATACTTTACCTCACCAAATGGAAAGCATATGTCTGGTTGGTCAGTGGGTGTGTCTATGCAGTCTATGGGGCGTGGTTGGTTAGTGGGTGTGTCTATGCAGTCTATGGGGCATGGTTGGTCAGTGGGTGTGTCTATGCAGTCTATGGGGCGTGGATGGTCAGTGGGTGTGTCTATGCAGTCTATGGGGCGGACTAAGAGACATTATGCGAATCAGGACATGTGTTTGCCTCAGAGGGACAGAGCTCAGAATTAGGGACTGTCTAAAATAGGGACAGTTGGGAGATCTGGGGGTCTGCCGTGATGTGAATTCATTTTTATATTATTTTGAGTAAACAAAAAAAAACTTTTTTTTTTCTTTTCATTAATGACAAGTGGGCTGGCTTCATATTCAAACATCTACCAGGGGTTTAAAGGACCAGTAAACATAGTAGATTTTCATAATCAACAGATACATAATAACAAGGCAATGCAATAGTACTTAGTCTGAACTTCAAATGAGTAGTAGATGTTTTTGTAATGTCTATTTCCACTCCTCCTGTATCATGTGACATCCATCAGCCCATCACAAATGCATATACGTATATTCTGTGAATTCTTGCACATGCTCAGTAGGAGCTGGTGACGCAAAATATGTAAATATAAAAAGACTGTGCATATTGGGCTCGATTTATCAAGCAGTTCACTCAGTTCCGACTGCATGCTCTCACAAGAGAACCTGCAGTCAGTATTTATCAAGCAGCGGTCAGATCACTGCTTCCTAACGTCTTCTCCACCTCTTTGGTGGAGAATTTCAATCTCCCCGGGTCTCGTCCTATAATGGAGATTGACAATTCCTGCCTGCGCGTGATTGACTGTGCACTGGCAGGGGGCTGCCGGAATTCAGCATTGCACAAGAGTGCTATTATGCGCTCTTGTGCAATAATGAATTCCGGCAGCGTATTGCTGGCCACCAGATGCGAACTGGGGACGACAGGGGCGCATATGTACACCCCTGTCTTCCCTAGCTTGATAAATCAAGCCCATTTTGTTAATGGAACCAAATTAGAAAGTTGTTTAAAATTGCATGCTCTATCTGAATCATGAAAGTTTCATTTTGACTTGAGAGCTTCCTCCAGTCAGTGCAATATTTCAGCATCTTTTTTTGCTGAGTACAGTTCATCTGTGTCTCTGCCAGACTATTTTACTTATGATTCCACTGAACAGTTCTAAAATTCCAGGCTGTTGTGACTCAGGATGTCATTGGATAATCCCAATGCATCATATGAAGAAGACAGTGTAATTAAAATGAAATATTTATTCATAAGGTCACTTTGTATGTTTTTATTATTTTTCTTGTGTTTTTTTGTGCCACACAAATATGTATGTTCCAGTTCCACTTCTGAAATAGCTGCAAATCAGAACAGAGCATAATAATTTTTTTGTTAATGTAATCTAGTTTAACAAGCTAAGAAAGAAATTATAGCCGTGTAATAGAGGAGTCTCAAGGAGTTACAGCCGAAAGGCTAGTAAGTACAGAAGCCTGATAAATTACTCCTGCCTCTTAAAGGGACATGACAATCAAAATTAGGCTTGTGCATTTGTTTTATTACCATTGTGAATTTAGAACGAAAACATTGTTTTCATGAAACAAATATCTGAAAAATACACTAAATTTAAGGAAAGCTAAGAAATACTGACAAAATTCCTTTAAATTACCTTGAAATACTTATCTCTAGCATGCTGGAGAGCCGCACTAATTCCGACCCTTCTTCTCAGAGTCCCGTGCCCCGCTAATAGGAGTCTTAGCGTGGCAGATCCTAGAGCCTGCGTTAAAGGAGAATGTCCTTAATAGCAAGCCCTGAGATCTGCCGTGGTGAGTGCTTGATATCCAAAACCTTGCCGTTCCCCTTAAAAAAAAAAATTAGAAACACAAATTTTTTCTTGAGACATGTTTCTGTTGCTATGTAGTGTTCTTTATGTGAAACAGAGACTCCTACATTAAATGCCAAAGATATTGCGTGATTTCTCTCCATGCTGGCGTGGTTATGAATATCAGGCCTTAACACTCCAATAAGCTCGGCCCGGGGCCATATGAATAAGGGTCAGGATTAGCGCTGCTTTCCAGCGTTCTATAGGTAAGTATAACACCAGGTGATTTTTTTTCACCTGTAGCAAAGAAAGATTTACATTCATTTAACAAAAACAAATGTAAATGTTCTACAAATATTCAGTTTAAAACAAAACGAATACCGAATAGTGTAGCAAACTACATGCTTCACCTGAATCATGGACTTTAGTGTTGCTTGAAAGAGTTGACATTTGGGGGTGGATTTACTAAGAAGCAGATCTCTACGCGAGCCTGAAACGAAGTTAAGAAGCAGCGGACTGCAATTATTGACGCCGCCTGCTAGCGGAATGCTTGTGCAATGTCGAACTGACATGATTTGCTACAGCGAATCATGTTCGCTCGACCTTTAATAAATCTACCCCTTAAAATTCACCACAGTTCATATCAAATACCTTTTGAAATATTCTTGTTCTCCACATATAGGTGTCAATTCTATTCTTGTTTGATATAAAAAAAAAACTTAGCAGCTGTTGTTTATTTATTTAGTGTCAAACACTGTCAAGGTTGATAACGATATTCTCCATATCCCCTTAACGGCACAGTTAAAGTGATGGTAATCTAACTGTGCCATTCTAATACCCCGGCGCTCCCTCCACCCACTTTAAAAGTAATATTTCTTTCATGTAATTAGCAAGAGTCCATGAGCTAGTGACGTATGGGATATACATTCCTACCAGGAGGGGCAAAGTTTCCCAAACCTTAAAATGCCTATAAATACACCCCTCACCACACCCACAATTCAGTTTTACAAACTTTGCCTCCCATGGAGGTGGTGAAGTAAGTTTGTGCTAGATTCTACGTTGATATGCGCTTCGCAGCAGGCTGGAGCCCGGTTTTCCTCTCAGAGTGCAGTGAATGTCAGAGGGATGTGAAGAGAGTATTGCCTATTTGAATTCAATGGTCTCCTTCTACGGGATCTATTTCATAGGTTCTCTGTTATCGGTCGTAGAGATTCATCTCTTACCTCCCTTTTCAGATCGACGATATACTCATATACCATTACCTCTACTGATTCTCGTTTCAGTACTGGTTTGGCTGTCTACTATATGTAGATGAGTGTCTTAGGGTAAGTAAGTCTTATTTTATTATGACACTCTAAGCTATGGTTGGGCACTTTCTATGTAAAGTTCTAAATATATGTCTTTAAACTTATATTTGCCATGATTCAGGATAATCAGTATTCCTTTAAAATCCAGACTGTCAGTTTCATTATTTGGGATAATGCATTTTAATTCAATTTATTTTTCTTTACATTGAAAATTTTCAATCGATCATTTTTCCCTGTGTGCTGTTAGGCTCGCGGGGCAGAAAATGTTTCTTTTTATTGCGTCATTCTTGGTGCGGACTTTTTTGGCGCAAACATTTCGTAATTTCCGGTAGTTGACGCCGGAAGTTGTATTCTGTTAAAACGTCATTTTTGACGCATGTGTATTCAGACTTTTTTTGCGCCAAAAAATGTGGGCGTCGGTTCTGGTGTCAGAGGATGTGGCATCATACTTGGCCCCAAATATATGGGCGTTGTATTTAGCGCCAATAATGTGGGCGTCATATTTGGCGCCAAAAAATGTGGGCATATTTTTTGTTCCACTTTTTTTCCTCACATTATTTAAACCTCACTTTTTTTTTTGGTTTCTAGAAGCTTATTATTTTGCATTCTTTTCCCATTCCTGAAACTGTCATTTAAGGAATTTGATAATTTTGCTTTAAATATTGTTTTTTTCTATTACATATTGCAAGATTTCACTGTTCCTGTTTCAAAACAATCTAAGAGGATTCCTGTTGACTGAGTGCAGTCCTACCAAAGCTAAGTTCATTTATTTTAAATGTTATGAATGTTTATCTTTAGCTATGGTTTGTAATAAGTTATCATGATAAACTTTTACATGCAGAATCCATTAGTATTTATGCTTTATATATTGCTATTCTTTTTACATCTTATGTACAAGAAATATTTAGAAGATTTATAAGAAATATTTTTCTGATTCTATTTTAAAGGCTTTGTCTGACATCGTGCCTTCTAATAAAACTTTTTATTATTTTTATATTAATTATTTATTTTCAAACTTCTTTTTTAATTATTGAAGTTTCAAATGACCAACAACATACTGATTTATCCTTCTCTGATGATGTTTTTTCTCATTCAGAATTTTCTTCATCAGATATTGACACTAACAAATCTACTTTTTTATTTTATTTTTTTATTAAAGTACATTTGTTCTTTGTTGAAAAGGTGTTGATTATTTTGGATATTAAGGTAACTAGTTATTTTTCAAGACTAGCTAACACTATTTCTGCTTATTTATTCTTCTGTGTTTTCAGAGGTTTTTTCCAGTTCCTCATACTAGGGAATGGAATAGGCTGAGAATTTTCTTTTATTCCTTCTTCAAAGGTTTTAAACTATATTCTTTGCCGGCAGTTAAATTCAATTTGGAGGGTTCTCCAATTTATTGGGGCTATCTCTACTCCTACTAATTATGCTATTGTTTCTATAGCAAAATAGTATTTATTTTCCTTTAGATGGTTGTATCTTATTTATGGAAAATTATTTAGTTTCAGGTACTTTTCTTGGACCTGTGATTTATTTGGATGATGTTGCAATTGCTTCATTTTTTCTGTTTACTTTAAGATCAAGTATCAGATTATGATTTATTTTAGCATTGTTAAAGGGACAACATTTACTAGACTAGGTGCTGTTGCATTTGTCTTGTTGTTTTGCATTTATTGATTATGCAAGTCCAGTGTATTGACTGGTCCTTTAACTGGACTATCATGCTAATAATTTCATTTGTGTCTTCATTTTATTGAATATTTTCGCAAATAAGGTTTAATCTATGTCTTTAGCTGTTTTAGCTAGAAGAATTTTTTGATTTCTAAAAATCCATATTTCTTTTGTTCTAAGATAATCAATTATTTGTTTTATAATTGGATTCAATTCTTAACTGTTACTCTGGGCTTCAAGATTGAGTTCTAAGACTAAAACTTTAAGCTTATACTAGTTTGGTTGTTCTTATTAAGGAACGAATTCCTGAATTCTTTCCCAAGTAACATGTTTTTAATTGGAAATTTTTCAGTTCGAAATCAGCTCCCTAAAATTGCGATGTACGCGCCGTATTCCAGCTTGGCTGGCAAGGGGCAGGTTAAGACTTTTTTTAAATTTATTTGGTTCTATTCGGTCCAAATTTCTTTGATTTTATTCCAGTAAGGCTAACACTTTCTTTAAGTGTGTTTCGGTCCTATATATTTTGGGTACTGTTGAAGCATGGCTGATCACCCGTGGGGTTCAAGCGCTACTCAGACCTGGAATCTTCTGGGGTATTTCTTCCAGTTCCATTTTTAGGAACTGGGTTTTGGAGTTTTATTCAAAATATTCTGCCTTTTTTTGGTCACTGATAGCATTATTTGTTTTCATTAGATACAATAAATGCATATATTCATTTTTCTGTTTTCATTCAGATTATTTTCTGAGGATGCGGAATCTCATATGATTCACTTTGTTCTTCCAGGACATAGTTAGAGGATCTTTTTTTCAAAAGCTCTTGATTCCTCACACAAGGGTCACCTTTTTTAGGTTTCCAGATAGTTTGTGTCTCTGTCTTTGTCTCTATCAGACAAGGGACAATTTTATTGGGTTCCGTCTGTCGGTACCTTTAGTCTCTATTATTTCCTTCAGTTGCTATATATGCATAGAAGTTTTAGGTCTTATGGCCACAGCATTGGATTCAATTCCCTTTGCTCATTTTCAATAGAAAGAACCTTTCCAGTCTTTTATGCTGAATTATGGTGCAGGGATTCTAGGATTTTGCATTTTAAATCTTCGAATCCTAATATTTATCTCTCTTGATTTGGTGGTTAAGATCACCATCATTTAGTTCTACAGGTCTCTTCGTTTCTTTCAACCTGGACCATGATCTCTACAGATGTGAGTCTTTTTGGTTGGGAGGCTGTCTGAGGATCTCTGTCAGCACAAGGTGTTTGGAAATCTCAGGAGGCGAGATTACCATTTGATATTTTAGAACTCTGTGCTTTCTCAGAGTATTTCAGTTAGTTTCTTTTTGAAGAAGAGACGTTTATTGTTTTTCAGACAATATCACAACTATGGTGTATGTCAATCATCAGGGTAGGACTATCAGTCCTTAGGTTGTGACAGAAGTGTCTCGGATATTAGCTTGGGCTAAATCCAGCTCCTATCTAAATTCTGTGGTTTTTTCCCCATGTATAGATATTTGGGAAGCGGATTATCTCTGTTAATCAAGCTTTACTTCCGGGAGAATGGTCTTTCTTACCCAGATATGTTTTTCAATTTTTTCAGATGTGAGCATTTCTAGAAATAGATCTGTTGGCATCTCATCTGAATAAAGAACTTCCCAGGGGCCTATTCAGGTCTGGGGATCCTCAGGCGGAAGTAGTGTATGCATTGACATTTCTTTGGAATTATCTTTTTGCCTATTTCTTTCCGCCTCTAGTTCTTCTTCCAAAGTGGTTTCCAAAATTCTTATGGAGTATTTGTTTGTTATGCTGGTGGCTCCAGCATGGCCTCTCAGGTTTTGGTATGCGGATCTCTTTCGGATGGCCAGTTGCCAACCTTGGACACTTCCGTTTAAACCAGACCTTCTTTCTCAAGGCCCATTTTTTCCATCAGGATCTTAAATCATTAAATTTGAAGGGATGGAGATTGAACGCTTGATTTTTAGTCATAGAGGTTTCTCTGACTCATTGATTAATACTATGTTTCAGGCTCGTAAATCTGTCTCTAGAAAGATTTATTGAGTCTGGAAAACCTACTTTTCTTGGCATTCTTTTAAAATTCATAGAATTTTATTATTTTTTCAGGTTGGTTTGGATAAGGTTTTGTCTTCAGTTCTTTGTTAGGACAAATCTCTACTCTTTCTTTTTTCACAGAAAGATTGCTAATCATCCTGATATTCATTGTTTTGTACAGGCTTTGGTCCGTATCAAGCCTGTCATTAATTGAATCTCTCCTCTTTGGAGTCTCAATTTGGTGCTGAGGGCTTTACAGGCTCCTCTGTTTGAAACTATGCATTCTCTGAACATTAAATTACTTTCTTGGAAAAGTATTGTTCCTTTTGGTTATTTCTCCTGCTAGAAGAGTTTTTGAGTTATCTGCTCTTTTTTGAGAATATCCTTTTCTGATTTTTCATCAGGATAAGGCAGTGTTACTTCCTGATATTCATCATTTTGTTCAGGTTTTGATTCGTATCAAACCTGTCATTAAGCCAATTTCTCCTCCTTGGAGTCTTAATTTGGTTCTGAAGGTTTTTCAGGCTCTTCTATTTGAGCATATGCTTGCTCTGGACATTAATTACTTTCATGGAAAGTATTGTTCTTTTTGGACATCTCTTCATCTAGAACAGTTTTTGAATTATCTGTTCTTTCTTGTGAATCTCTTTTTTTCTGATTTTTTTCATCAGGATAAGGTGGTTTTTGCTGTCCTCATTTCAATTCTTACCTAAAGTTGTAAATTCTAACAAACATTAGGAAGGAATTATTGTTTTCCTAAGACTTCTTTGGTGAGATTCTTACTTTCTTTGGATATGGTAAGAGTTTTTGAAATTCTATGTTGAAGCTATTCAGATTTCAGATAGACTTCTAGTCTAATTTTTATCTTTGGCATCTTGCTTAAACTTTTGATTCATCATGCTTATTTGGAGTCGGGTGGATTCCCGCCTCGGAGGATTACGGCTCATTCTACTAGGTAAGTTTCTCCTTCCTGGGCTTTTTGAGGATGAAGCTTCTGTTGATCAGATTTGCAAAGCAATGACTTGGTCTTCTTTGCATACTTTTACTATGTTCTACCATTTTGATGTTTTCTCTTCTTTAGAAGCAGTTTTGGTAGAATGGTACTTCAGGCAGCTGTTTCAGTTTGATTCTTCTGCTTATAATTTCAGGGGTTTTTTTCATTATAAAAATTGAAACTTTTTTGATTTGGGTAGTGGATTAATTTTTCAGCGGAATTGGCTGTCTTTATTTCTTCCCTCCCTCTCTAGTGACTCTTGCGTGGAAGTTCCACATCTTGGGTATTTATTATCCCATACGTCACTAGCTCATGGACTCTTGTTAATTACATGAAAGAAAACATAATTTATGTAAGAACTTACCTGATAAATTCATTTATTTCATATTAGCAAGAGTCCATGAGGCCCACCCTTTTTTGTGGTGGTTATGATTTTTTTGTATAAAGCACAATTATTCCAATTCCTTATTTTTTTGAAGCTTTCGCTCCTTTCTTATCACCCCACTTCTTGGCTATTCGTTAAACTGAATTGTGGGTGTGGTGAGGGGTGTATTTATAGGCATTTTAAGGTTTGGGAAACTTTTCCCCTCCTGGTAGGAATGTATATCCCATACGTCACTAGCTCATGGACTCTTGCTAATAGGAAAGAAATGAATTTATCAGGTAAGTTCTTACATAAATTATGTTTTTTTTGTTAGCTAACGGTTTGAACTGTTCTCCAATTGGTGCTCTAGGCTGCACGGCACTTTTTTTGTAGCTAGAGCGCCAATTATAAAACAGTTCAAACCGTTATCTTACAAAAATATTACTTTTTAAGTGGTTCTTTGTAGAACGTGGTATTAGAATGTCACAGCTAGATTAAAAAGTAAGTTACAGCGCAACTTCATTAGAAATGATCAATTAAAGTCTATATAAAATATGGCTTCGATTCCGAACCTGATTTTAAAACGTGTAAAGTTAACCATCATTTAACAGCCGATAATGGCTATTGATCAATGGCAAATTAAATGGGCTGATGTGCTTAAAGGGACAGTCAAGTTAAAATTAAACTTTCATGATTCAGATAGGGCATGCAATTTTAAACAACTTTGCAATTAACTTTTATCATCCAATTTTGCTTTTTTCTGGTATTCTTTGTTGAAGCTAAACCTAGGTGTAGGCTCAAACTGATTTCTAAGCCGTTGAAAATGTTTCACAGTTAGACAGTGCCCAGTTCATGTCAGATAGATAACATTGTGGTCACTCCTGTGGTGTTATTTATGAGTATTCACTGATTGGCTAAAATGCATGTCTGTCAAAAGAACTGAAATAATGGAGCAGTCTGTAGAGGTTTAGATACAAGGTCATCACAGAGGTAAAAAATGTATTCATATAACAGTGTTGGTTATGCAAAACTGGGGAATGTTTAATAAAGGGGTTATTGTTTTAAACAATAATAATTTTCAAGTAGACTGTCCCTTTAAAGAAGTCCAAGGGGTCTATTTATCAAGCTCCATAACCTGTCCGCCTCCTCTGAGGCGGCGGACCGACATCGACGAAAATCAACCCGATCCAATACGATCAGGTTCATTGACAACCCCTACTGGCCGCGAATCTGCAGGGGGCGGCGTTGCACCAGCAGTTCACAAGAACTGCTGGTGCAATGATAAATGCCGACAGCATATGCTGTCAGCATTTAACAATGTGCAGCGGACATGGTTCGCTATAGCGGATCATGTCCATCCGCACAATGATATATGGACTCCCAAGTGTGTGTTTTACAGTTTGATAGTCTGGTGTTTGTGATAAGTGTTAAACAATCTGAATCTGAAGGTATGAAGGGTATACTGAACATGTTTGCTCAATTATATATTTAATTGAAATATTTTTTATTGAATTTCTGATGAACAACATACAAATCATAGGCATTGAGAAAGGGTGGATCACCGTATACACTTATATCAAACAGACAGAACTGTGACATCCCCTCACTGACATCAAGTATACATTTCTCAACATACTGGGTCTGGCAGGTCTCATACCTCCATCCCCTTTATAAAACAGATAATTAACAGAACATCAAGAACTAAAACACTTAACTTCCCCTACCCTCCCTCCTCCCCCCTCCAGGTGTTTCCCATCTCCTCAGGTGTCCCACTGATTCTTTTAATCTATTATTTTGTCATCTCTCCGTTTAAGAGGAAGAAGAATTTGTCAGCTGAACTATACTAGAGGTCAAGAATGTCCGGTCTTTCTAGATATGAGTTACCAATACGTAAAGGATTCTCCCTGTACCTATCTTATCTACCCTACCTTCCTGAACTTTCTCTCTCATCTCTCTCTTGAGTAGTGTGTGAATTGGTGTGGCCTTTCAAGATCCAGTAAAACCATACTTTCTGAAACTGCTCCGTGTTCCCTTGTGCCCATGCTGCGAATTCTGACATGATATAGATATCTTTTATCTTATCCAATACCTCCGCCCATCCTGGTGCAGTCACCTTCCAGTGTCTGGCTATGCATATACGTAGGCATGTACAAAGTGTCCTAATAAAAGTGTTGATCGCAGAGTTCAGTGTACCCACCTTTTCGTGCAGAAGTGCCTGAGTTATCGTTAGTTCGATTCTTTCATCCAATGTATCACTAATTAGCCTCGAAAGCCTATCCCAAAGTGGTCGTACTCGTGAGCAGTCCCACCACATATGTCTGTACGATCCCTCGCTCCCCACACCCTCTGTAGCAAAGGGCACTATTCATAGTGGGAATGTGAGCTGTCCTTTCCGGCGTAAGGTACCATCTAAAGGTTACCTTCAGACAATTTTCTTTCATATCTGCACTGAGTATCCCCTTCCCAGTGTCTGATATAATCTTTTCCCAATTTTTCTGTTCTCTCACCTCCCCCACATCTCTCTCCCATCTCTCCATAAGGGGAGACTTAAGGGTAGTTTTCTTTCCTTGTAGCTCCAAATATATCTGAGATATAACATGTTTTTCCCTAGATTCTGTGCTACATATCTTTTCTAGAGCAGTGAAAGGTTGGTTTGATCTATTTGCCCTGTATTTAGAGATAGCAGATGAAATCTGCAGGTAAAGAAACCAGTTCAGTGTGTATGGTAGGATTTTATCTCTAATCTGATTAAATGTAAGGATTGATGTCCCACTCAGGAAATCTGCAACCCTATAAAGACCCTTATTTTCCCATTTTCCCACTGCTTTTCTAAGATCCATAGGTAACAGAAACTTTAAGGGTAGTAATAGAGAATAAGGGCTAAATAAATTTATCTGTTTGGCTATCTTGTGCCAGGTGTGTAATGCTTCATGTGTCACTGGTGATCTGTATGCAAGTTTTTTTGTGTTCCATAAGGGATCCCATAAAATATCTGCTGGACTCTCACAACCCTCAATATCCGCCTCTATTTTTGGCCAGATAACCCCCTGAAAAATTTTCTCCAGAATGACAGATTGTGCCAGCCTGGAGGCCTGGAAATAGTCCACTAGGTTCGGGACCCCCACTCCCCCCATCTGTCTATGTTGTTTCAGTAGCTGTGACGCTATTCTTGCTTTCCCGTCTCCTCTCAGGAAACGAAATAAATCTGCTTGTAAGGCGTTTAGATCTGCTAGGGGGATCCCAATCGGCAAAGTTCTAAAATGATACAAAATCCTGGGCAGGACATTCATTTTTAATGCCATGAGTCTCCTGTACCATGAGAATCTGCCCTTTTTCCAGTTATTAAGATCTCTTCTGATAGCTTTATACAGGGGTACATAATTTAATCTATATAGATCTGAGAAAGTGCTATTCATCTTGATCCCTAAATAAGTGATGTGAGTTTTTGCCCATGTAATATTGAAATTCAATTCTATCGACTTCTTTGTATGTGCTGGGAGGCAGATCGGCAAAGCCTCGCATTTATCCAGGTTAACTTTGTAGCCTGAAATTTCTGCAAATTTCCCTAATATATTATACAGGTTAGGTAAAGAAATCAAGGGTCTGGTTAACGTCAGTAAGACATCATCCGCAAATAATGTCAATTTATATTCGTCGTTGGTCACCTGTACCCCAGACACATCCACTGATTGTCTAATAAGTGCTGCTAGTGGTTCTATACTGATGGCAAATAAAAGTGGCGAGAGTGGGCACCCTTGACGGGTCCCATTTAAAATATCAATGGACCTTGAGATGTATCCTGCTGCTCCCACCACCGCCGTCGGCCTTGAGTATATAGCAGTAAGTGCCTTCATAAATGCCCCCTTAAAACCCATACTTTCCAGGACTTTAAACATATAAGACCAGTCTACCATATCGAACGCCTTTTCCGCGTCAAGTGATAGAAGTAGTGATGGCGTCGTAGTCTGTTTTAAGTAATCTACTAGAGTCAAAATTCTTCTCACATTGTCTGGGGCTTCCCTATCCTTAATGAATCCCACTTGATCTTTATGAATTAATGTTGGTAAAATCAATTTAAGTCTGTTAGCTATAATTTTAGTGAATATCTTCAGATCTGTATTAATCAAGGAGATGGGCCTATAATTTTGACAATATTTCGGTTTTTTCCCTACTTTTGGTATCACCACTATCTTAGCTTGTAACATATCTTTAGGTAGTTTCCCTCCCGCTAGTATATCATTGCAAAAAGTCAACAAATGGGGTAGTAACTCTCTCTTAAATAATTTATAGTATTCCCCCGTCAAACCATCTGGGCCTGGTGCTTTTCCCGTTTTAAGGTCTTTGATTACTGTCAGTATTTCCATAGCTGTAATGTCCTTATTAAGTACTTCAAGGTCCGAATCCTGGATCAACGCTAGTTTGGCCTGTCCTAAAAGTTCATTTGTCTGCCGAGTGAGATCCCCCGGAGCTACCTTTTTTCCATCATAAAGATTCTCAGTATTGTGCAAAAGCTTCTGTTATCTCTTGGGGGTTAGAAGTGGGAGCCCCGTCCTGTCTATATATAGAGGGTATAGCAAACAATTTGGTTCTCTCCCTCAATTTATATGCCAAGTATTTATCAGGCTTATTTGCATATACATAGTAATGTGCCCTCAATCTCAAAGCAGCCCTGATTGAATTTTCGTTTAGAATTGTGGATAGTTCTTTTCGTTTATACTGAAGGGACTTGTACGTTCCCGAGGCTAAAGTACGTCTATGCTCTCGCTCTAGTGTTTCTACCTCCCTCTGGAGTGTGTTCACTTTTTGTGTTGATTGTCTTACCATCACTGATTTTTCTTTAATAAGCAAGCCCCTCAACACAGGCTTGTGTGCAGCCCAGACCACTAACGGGTCCCCCGTGGATCCAACGTTTACCTGCCAATATTCCCTCAGTGCTATTCTAATCCTTTTGTATACCGCTGGGTTCCTAAAGAGTGTTGGGTTATATGTCCATGACCTTGGGCAAGCAAAATGTAAAATGCCTGCTAGTTCTAGAATTACTAAGGAGTGGTCAGACCACACGCACGCCTGCGTATTTGATGCAACTAAGTTAGGATTCAATATTTGACTCACAAAAATATAGTCTAGGGTAGAATAGGAGTTATGTGCTGGTGAGTAATATGTGTATTCATGTGCAGAATTATCCACTGCCACCCACGAGTCCATAAGGCTATGCGCTCCCAGGGAGTCCCTAATTGACTTAACTATTGAATTATGTCGATGTTGTTTATTTGACTGTCTCTTCATTTCCCCTCCAGAATAAGAGGTCATGGATACATTAAAGTCTCCCCCTAAGATTATTCTGTCTTGCAACCACTGGGTTAGATGTTGCGAGATTTTTTCAAAGAAAGCATTTTGTGTCTCGTTGGGTGCATACACATTACACAAAGTAACCTTAGTGTTCTGAATTGTGCCTCTTTCTATCACAAACCTACCTTCCGTATCCCTAATTTCACTGTCTAGTATAAAATCTAAAGATTTGTGTAATAGGATTGTCACCCCCCTTTTTTTTGTTTCTGTAGTAGAGTGGAAATGATGGGGGAACTGCTGTGTCCAGTATCTAGGAATTGTCTGCGCCATGAAGTGCGTTTCCTGAAGAAATATAATGTTTGCTTTTAATCTCAGGTACTGTGTCATTGCCGTCCGTCTTTTAGTATCTGTGTTTAAGCCCCTAACATTATGGGAAATTAGTTTTATATTATGTGACATCATCAGTCCCTTTCGTCTTCCTTTCCATCCTCTTAATATATCTTATCTTAGAGAATCTATCCGACCCCCCGAAAATCTTCCTATCAACCGTATTCCCTAATACCTGTATTTTCCTCTTACGTCTAGACTTCCTTAACCTCCCTTTGTTACACCTGTTAGGAAACACCTGGTTTAAAAAAAACAGAAATGAAACAACAAAAAAATGTAAACATAGCGACAAAAACTTTGATAATCCCTTCAGGATTTCAACACATTGTATACCTATGTGCAGTCAGTAGCATTGCTTAATCATTATGGCATAATATACATCTGAAGTATAGGTAAGAATAAAAAGAAAGAGAAATCAAAACATAACAATGAGGTTTGCCTTTCTGGATGTAAAACAAAACAATTTAAGATTATTTTAAACATGCACCGTAGCAGGCCTAAAACCTGCAACAAATTGTCCCTCCTTGATACCTGCTATGTGGAGAAGGGAATACATTAAGGAGATATGTCCATGTCTACAGTCATAATCATCTTGTCTGTGGAGCTAATCCCCCAGAGCAGGCCCAAAAAGACAAACATCTTTCCCCCTCTCCTCCGTTTCTTATGTACTAGGAACCTATAAAACCTGGAAAACAAAACATTTGCATAATGTCATTGTACTTATCTGGTCCTTTGAGTATGTCCTTGCAAGCCCCAGTAGTTCAGAGCCATCCCCTCTGCTTCAGCCAAATTGAGTTCATAAAGAGGGAAGAAAGAGGAAATAAAATACAATATTCCCCCATCTCTCAGCAGAAGAGGGAGAAAAAAGAACAAAAAAATGAGGAAAAGAAAACTCTTCCACGAACTTATGTGATCAGGTATTCCGTTTCTTCTCTGGTATCTTAGACCATTGCTTTTGACGAGGGCTTCCCCCCTGACTAGGTTGAATAGGAGTGGCATCCTGCTGTAGTGCAGCTGGAGGGTCCATCTTCATCCTACGACAGATTTCTGGTATCTCTCGAGGATCTTTGATAGAGAATGTCCTGTTTTCCCATGTTATATGGAGAGCAAAGGGGAAGCCCCATCTATATGGCACTTGATTTTTCCTTAACAAGGAAGTCAGCGGTCTTAGGGAGCTTCTTCTTTGTAGGGTCCTTAGGCACAAGTCCTGAAAAAACTGGATGATGTTCCCCTGGTACTTAAAGGTGGGATTCTTCCTCGCCGCTGCCAGTATTTCTTCCCTCTCCTTAAAGCACAGCATCTTGATGATGACATCCCTGGGTGGTTCGTCTCCCTTAGGTTTAGGCCGAAGTGCCCTATGTGCCCTTTCCATTTGGAAGCTCTCCTCCCAACCCAGTAATGCTCCGGAAGAGATTGAGCAAATATGTATTCAGGTCTTTAGGGCCTATCGATTCTGGGACTCCTTTTAATCTGAGATTAGATCTTCGGCTGCGATTCTCCAGATCCTCTAGTTTGTCGTAAATATCTTCTATTTCTGATTGTTGAGAAGTAACTTTATCCGTTACTGCGTTCAGATCCTCTACCATTGAGTCACCATTTTCCTCTAGAGTGTTTACACGTGAACCCAAGTCCACTATCTCTTGTTTTAATTCCTTTATGCTGTTAGTTACAGAGTTTTGCAAAGTTTCCATTTTTCTATCAGTCTCTCAAAATTGACATTAATGTCCTGCTTGGAAACCAGGTGATCCAAATCTGCTTTGGTTAAGGGCCTTGAGTCTTCCAATTTTTCCTTAGCGCCTTCCTCCACCTCCCCTTCTTCATCTGAATCTTGGGTTTGAATATCCGTTAATTTATCTCCTTTCAAGGGTTTAAAGAAGAGGTTAGCTGTAGATTGTTTATTTAGTGAAGTTGTTTTGGTATTTTTTCTGGCTGCCATCTTAGCCTGCCCCTGTCTCCCTGTCAGATGTGGTGCGCAGTATAATAATTTTATTTTTCAGGAGAACAGAGTGTCCTTCTATAGACAGAGTGTCAGAGTCTCTATGCCTGCCAAAGATGTATATAGTAATTCCTCAAACACCTTCCTGTATATGGTATACTTTTAACAGGCCAATATGTCACAAAAACTCTTCCTCTATATATATATTGTGCTGCTTGGTATTAAAGGAGCATAGTGAAGTCTCTAGAGAGCAGTAATGTCTGGGATGGAGTGTAGTAGATAAGTTCTCATACAATCTTTATGAAGTATCCGGATTTGTATCATCTGTGTGGCCTCTACTGATTTGCATAATCAAGCTGTCAGCCCCTGCATTCCTGAATAAACTTTAGATCTTTGGTGCTGCAAAGTTCAACTGGCAACTTTTCCAGTCATGGCTTCTATGTGGCTCAACAGCTTCACCATCCACAAAGCGGTGTCATTGCTACCTCCTTGCGGCTGCAGAGGGGCAGAGGTCAGGGCATACAGATATATAATAAAAGGAGATGACTTCCCACGTGGCCTGATCTTCTACCTAGCGCATGGGCCTGTCTTTCTGCTACGTGCCTTTAGGATCAGTGTCCCTCTGTCTTGCAAAAGCCCCTTATATATTGGGCAGACATGTCCCCCTCTCCTCTACCCCTCAGGCTCACTATAGGTCAGTCAACTGGATTACCCAGTCTATTTCATTATTATAGTCCGGCCCTTCATATGTACCTGTTCCGGTGCTTAGGAGCTGCAGGTGCTGTTCTCTCTCAATCCTCCAATCTCCCTTCACTGCTCTCCCATTCCTACTTAGTATCGGCAGTCTTTAGTGTCTCTTCTGATTACTCCTCCGGTCACCTCCGTTCAGTTGGGCAACCTCTCTCTGAGAGCCGTGTCGCAAGCGGCGCCACGTGGGCTGTAACAATGGCGACTGAGCTGCTGCTGCTGCTCTCACCTCCACTATGAGGCTATTTATTGCCAAGGGGTTGCGACTTGCTTAGAATTATGGCAGATGTTACTCCTCACTTGTGGCTCCTCTTTTGCTTGTTTTCTTACCTCCTACATCACTCTTTTAACTAATATGCCCTATATTCTGCACGGAGCTCTTCACCTACACTTCCATTCCTTAGCTCCTCCAGGGACAGTCTACATTTTTGTTTACTACCCATTCCACAGCATTGCATAACCAACATTTTAATATGAATATGCCTTATAACCTCTAAGATTCTCTGTGTTTAAGCCACAGCAGGCTGGTCCTTACCTCAGTGCTTCTTAAATTTTGTACAACAACTAGACAATGCTAGTTCATGTGTGCCATATAGATAACATTGTGCTTACTTTCATAGAGCATGATAATAGTTATGCAAGAACCAGCACTGATTGGCTAAAATGCAAAATTGTAAAAAGCGCTGAGTCTGCGGTGGTTTAGCTACAACTAATCATAAAGGTAAAAAGTATATAAATATAACAGTGTTGGTTATGCAAAACTGGGGAGTGGGTAATAAAGGAATTATCTATCTTTTAAAATAATAACCATTTTCGAGTAGACTGACCCTTTAACTTTTAATATTTTAAAAGTTGTTTTTTTTGTTGTTTTTTGTTGTTGTTGTTTTATTCCAGTTTGTAGAAATTTCCATCTAAAATCAAGAAGATTTTTCTTAATTTCCATAGGAAAAATAGTGGCCACAACTAATCTCATCTTCTAACAATTCTTAAACTGTAAATTATGAAACCACTAAGTGATGAGGTTTCAAATGTTGGCAACAAATCCAAACCTCACTGGAGAGAATCCAATTTTTTATTTGCCAAATATCTATTACAGTAAGAATATGGCGGATCTAGGTACTGTAAACAATGATTATTCAAAACACATTTTTTTGGTCTCCTGTTTACTGTAAAAACCAGCGCATGTTGCTTTGTTTTTACATAATTTAAATAACAGCACTAATTTAAAGGGACATGAAGTAAAAATTAAACTTTCATTCTTTAAATACTGCATGCAATTTAAAAAAAATCACTTTCCAATTTGCCCATATTATCAACTTGACTTGTTTTTCTATGTGTCCTTTTTTCTGTGTGGAAATGTAGCTCCTTTCTGTGGAAGAATACCTAGGTAGGCTCAGGAGCATGCACATGACCTGAGTACTATATGAAAGCAGTATTTCTATCAATTCTGTACACATAGTGCAAATGAATGCTCCTCAGTATGCTCTAATTAAAAGTAATTTATTTATTTTTATTTTTTTCATTTAAACCCTGATAACTTGCCATCTAAACTTGCCATCTAAAACAAAGTAATACCCTGCCTTTATTTGGTTGAAGAGGATTGTTTTTATTCTGTTGCCTTATTTTTTGGGTCCCTTGACTGGCTGAGCCAATAGCATGGAATACAATTAAATTGATCTGAATTGTACTGATCTTGTTGTAGTTTTACAAATTATTTATTTAATCTTATTATAGATTTGTGTCAGTTATATACAATTTTGAGAGTTAGACATTTTGTGGACTTTAGATGGTCCTTCAATACATTGTAACAGGAGATGTATGTGTGCAATATAACTGTATAGGTCTTGTCTTGTATCTCACAAATGATGTGCTTTCTATTTGTATATGTTTTGTTTTTTTTTCTGTTATCAATATACTTAATTCTCTTTTTTTTCTTTTTGTTGTGCTGAAGCTTTGTTCTATACCCAGGTAGGCTTAGTAGTGTGAACTATATTTATAATATTGTTACAAACATTGTTGCAAACAAGAGAAAAAAAGTAAATTTGACAATAGGAGAAAATTAGAAATTGTGTTTTTTTTTTAATTGTATACTCTATCTGAATCATGAAACTTAAAGGGACATGTAAGTCAAATGTTCATGGTTCAGCCAAAGCTTGCAATTTTAAGAGCCATTTACACACACATGCCTCTTGTCATGGGCTCACTAGTGTTCAGCTAGCTCCTAGTTTTGCATTAGTTATCGGGTGCTGATTTTAACTATACATGTAACCTAATTTAAAGGGGTTAAACAGATGTTATATGTAAACAGTGCAATAAAAAATGTTTGAGTATTTTCTGTTAGTACTTTTATGTCTTTAATTTATACATGAGAGTTCAGGATTCACTTCAGAGATCCCCATCATATTGCATATTGCAGATGGTTTAGAAGCACTGTCCTCATTGTTGTCCTAATGTCTGACCCATCCCTGGGTCACTGAAACCCATCCCTAGTACATACTGACTCCCCCAACTGCCTTTCAGTTCCAGAGTGTTAGAAGGTATGAAATATACTGTACATGATTAATCAATGTGTGGCCTTCATCTAGAGTCCAGTCTTGTGACATATCTATGCATGCATGTGTCTGGCTATTTTATCGGAAAGTTATTAAAAATGTCACCATAGTAAATAATAATCAACACACATTAAATGCAATAGATAATAAATCATTTTGTTTATTCATTCTGGTTCTTTACAAAGTCACTAGAAGAAGAAAATAAATAGAATTCCATTCATGGCATTTGATAGGTCTCCCACTTCTATAAAATTATTGCTGTTTTTGAAAAACAAAATGCTAGTAAGGTGCTGTTGTAACAAAAGGCAGACTGTGTATAGGATACATACTGTATGTATGGACTGTGATAATAAAAGAATTAGCAGCGTTAAAAGAAGCATGGATATACTGAGATATATTAAAAAATTTTACCCAGTTTAACGTGATTATGAAATATATACAGTACAACTTTAAAATTCTTAATAAAATTCTTAATAAAATTATCAACCTCCGTTGATCAACAGTTCCCTTATTTCGGAGAGTAGGAATTGTCACAATCCCCTCGGCAGGTTTACCATGTCCAGAGGGATAATACGGAGAATGATGTGCCTTTATGCGTGTGAAATATTAGGTTTGATCTGCAATCCCCTTATAGAGAATAAGAAAGTACACAATCCCCTCTGCGGGTATACCGTGTCCAGAGGGATAATGAAAATAGTACCTTTAAGGTGTTCCCCTCGGCGGCAATCCTGTCCGCATCCAGAGGAGGTTGATAATTATTTGTTTTTTATACATGTACATTAAGCGTGATTTGAATAATCTAAACTGACACCACCTAAATAGATTCAAGTAGTGCTTCTGTTTATTTATCTGGTGGAATTGTATTGCATTGCAACATTTTAATTATAAAGTTTCTATATTTGTTTGTAGCACTGTGGAAATAATTTGGTGGATACTCACTGCACTGCAAACGTTCCAACTATGAAGTTATTATATTTGTTTGCAACATTGTGCAAATAAGCTGCAAAGTATTTTCACATTTGCTGAATTGTCCATTGTGATCCTATTTTTGATTGGGAGATGTCCCTATTTTATTAAGAATTTTAAAGTTGTACTGTATATATTTATTTTGCATGATGTACCGAGTCCACGGATTCATCCTTACTTGTGGGATATTATCCTTCCTAACAGGCAGTGGCAAAGAGAGCACCACAGCAGAGCTGTCTATATAGCTTCCCCCTTAACTCCACCCTCCAGTCAATCTCTTTGCCGGCTCTAAGCAGGAAGAGTAAAGTGAAAGAGGTGTTAAACTGTTAGTTTTATTTTGTCTTCAATCAAGAGTTTGTTGTTTTTAAATGGTACCGGTGTTGTACTATTTACTCTCAGGCAGGACATAGATTAAGATTTCTGCCTGGAGGATGATGATCTTAGCATTTGTAACTAAGGTCCACTGCTGTTCCCACAGAAGCTGAGGAGTAAAGGAAAACTTCAGTGTAAGGAACGGTTTCTTGCTATACAGCAATGAGGTATGTTCAGTCATTTTTTCTGCAGAGACTGTGTTAATTTAGAAAGGCTGACAGTATCCCCATTAGGGGAAAGGTATGCAGTAATCTTAGTGTTATAAGAGGCATTACTAGCTTGCATAAAGGGCTAATTTCTTTCATGTAATTAGCAAGAGTCCATGAGCTAGTGACGTATGGGATATACATTCCTACCAGGAGGGGCAAAGTTTCCCAAACCTTAAAATGCCTATAAATACACCCCTCACCACACCCACAATTCAGTTTTACAAACTTTGCCTCCGATGGAGGTGGTGAAGTAAGTTTGTGCTAGATTCTACGTTGATATGCGCTCCGCAGCAAGTTGGAGCCCGGTTTTCCTCTCAGCGTGCAGTGAATGTCAGAGGGATGTGAGGAGAGTATTGCCTATTTGAATGCAGTGATCTCCTTCTACGGGGTCTATTTCATAGGTTCTCTGTTATCGGTCGTAGAGATTCATCTCTTACCTCCCTTTTCAGATCGACGATATACTCTTATATATACCATTACCTCTGCTGATTCTCGTTTCAGTACTGGTTTGGCTTTCTACAAACATGTAGATGAGTGTCCTGGGGTAAGTAAATCTTATTTTCTGTGACACTCTAAGCTATGGTTGGGCACTTTGTTTATAAAGTTCTAAATATATGTATTCAAACATTTATTTGCCTTGACTCAGAATGTTCAACTTTCCTTATTTTTCAGACAGTCAGTTTCATATTTGGGATAATGCATTTGAATTAATCATTTTTTTCTTACCTTCAAAAATTTGACTCTTTTTTTCCCTGTGGGCTGTTAGGCTCGCGGGGGCTGAAAATGCTTCATTTTATTGCGTCATTCTTGGCGCAGACTTTTTTGGCGCAAAAATTATTTTCCGTTTCCGGCGTCATACGTGTCGCCGGAAGTTGCGTCATTTTTTTGACGTTATTTTGCGCCAAAAATGTCGGCGTTCCGGATGTGGCGTCATTTTTGGCGCCAAAAGCATTTAAGGCGCCAAATAATGTGGGCGTCTGATTTGGCGCTAAAAAATATGGGCGTCGCTTTTGTCTCCACATTATTTTAGTCTCATTTTTCATTGCTTCTGGTTGCTAGAAGCTTGTTCTTTGGCATTTTTTCCCATTCCTGAAACTGTCATTTAAGGAATTTGATCAATTTTGCTTTATATGTTTTTTTTTTTTTTTTGTCTTACATATTGCAAGATGTCTCACGTTGCATCTGAGTCAGAAGATACTACAGGAAAATCGCTGTCTAGTGCTGGAGCTACCAAGCTAAGTGTATCTGCTATAATTTTTGGTATCTGTTTCTCCAGCTGTTGTTTGTATTGCATGTCATGACAAACTTATTAATGCAGATAAAATTTCCTTTAGTACTGTTACATTACCTGTTGCTGTTCCGTCAACATCTAATTTTCAGAGTGTTCCTGATAAACATATGAGATTTTATTTTTTAAATCCATTAAGAAGGCTATGTCTGTTATTTCTCCTTCTAGTTTACATAAAAGTCTTTTAAAACTTCTCTTTTTTCAGATGAATTTTTAAATGAACATCATCATTCTGATACTGATAAATCTTTGTCTTTGTTCAAGATGGAATTTATTCGTTCTTTATTTAAAGAAGTATTAATTGCATTAGAAATAGAGGATTCTGGTCCTCTTGATACTAAATCTAAACGTTTAAATAAGGTTTCTAAATCTCCTGTAGTTATTCCAGAAGTGTTTAATCTCCCTGATGCTATTTCTGAAGTAATTTCCAGGGAATGGAATAATTTGGGTAATTCTTTTACTCCTTCTAAACGTTTAAGCAATTATATCCTGTGCCATCTGACAGATTAGAGTTTTTTTTTGGGACAAAATCCCTAAGGTTATGGGGCTGTCTCTACTCCTGCTAAATGTACTACTGTTCCTACGGCAGATAGTACTTTATTTAAGGAAAATTGAATCCTTTCTAAGAAAAGCTTACTTATGTTCAGGTAATCTTCTTAGACCTGCTATATTTTTAGCGGATGTTGCTGCAGCTTCAACTTTTTGGTTAGAAGCTTTAGCGCAACAAGTAACAGATCATAATTTATAGCATTATTATTATTCTATAACATGCTAATAATTTTATTGGTGATACCTTCTTTGATATCATTAGAGTTGATGTCAGGTATATGTCTCTAGCTATTTTAGCTAGAAAAGCTTTATGGATTAAACTTGGAATGCTGATATGTCTTCTAAGTCAACTTTGCTTTCACTTTCTTTCCAGGGTATTAAATTATTATCTCAATTGTTTCTGGAAGGAAGGGAACTTTTTTTTTACCAAAGGATAAAAATCTAAGGTAAATTTAGGTCTAATAGTCTTTTTCGTTCCTTTCCTCACAACAAGGAACAAAAGCCTGATCCTTCATCCTCAGGAGCAGTATCAGTTTGGAAACCATTTCCAGTTTGGAATATATCCAAGCCTTATAGAAATCTATAGCCAGCTCCTAAGTACCCATGAAGGTGCGGCCCTTATTCCAGCTCAGCTGGTATGGGGCAGATTACGTTTTCTTCAAATAAATTTGGATCAATTCCGTTCTCAATCTCTGGTTTCAGAACATTGTTTCAGAAAGGTACAGAATTGGCTTCAAGTTAAGGCCTCCTGCTAAGAGATTTTTTTTTTTTCTTTCCCGTGTCCCAGTTAACACAGCAAAGGCTCAGCATTTCTGAAATGTGTTTCAGATCTAGAGTTGGTTGGAGTAATTATGCCAGTTCCTGTTCTGGAACAGGGGCTGGGGTTTTATTTTATCTCTTCATTGTACCAAAGAAGGTCAATTCCTTCAGACCAGTTCCGGATCTATCAATATTGAATCGTTATGTAAGGATACCAACATTCAAGATGGTTACTGTAGGACTATCCTGCTTTTTGTTTAGCAAGGGCATTATATGTCTACAATAGATTTACAGGATGTGTATCTGCATATTCCGATTCATCCAGATCACTTTTAGTGTCTGAGATTCTCTTTTTAGACAAGCATTACCAGTTTTTTGGCTCTACCGTTTGGCCTAGCCTCAGTTCCAAGAATTTTTTTCAAAGGTTCTCGGTGCCCTTCTTTCTGTAATCAGAGAACAGGGTTTTGGTATTTCCTTATTTGGACGATATCTTGGTATTTGCTCAGTCTTCTCATTTTCGAAGAATCTCATACGAATCGACTTGTGTTGTTTCTTCAAGTTCATGGTTGGAGGTTCAATTTACCAATCAGTTCATTGATTCCTCAGACAAGGGTAACCTTTTTAGGTTTCTAGATAGATTCAGTGTCTATGACTCTGTCCTTGTCAGACAAGAGAAGTTTAACATTGATATCAGCTTGTCAAAACCTTCAGTCACAATCATTCCCTTTGGTAGCCTTATGCATGGAAATTTTAGGTCTTAGGACTGCCGCATCAGATGCGATCTCCTTTGCTCGTTTTCACATGCGACCTCTTCAGCTCTGTATGCTGAACCAATGGTGCAGGGATTACTCAAAGATATCTCAATTAATATCTTTAAACCGATTATACGACACTCTCTGACATGGTGGACAGATCACCATCGTTTAGTTCAGGGGGCTTCTTGTTCTTCCAACCTGGACTATAATCTCAACAGATGCAAGTCTTACAGGTTGGGGAGCTGTGTGGGGGTATCTGACGGCACAAGGGGTTTGGGAATCTCAGGAGGTGAAATTTCCGATCAATATTTTGGAACTCCGTGCAATTTTCAGAGCTTTCCAGTCTTGGCCTCTTCTGAAGAGAGAGTTGTTCATTTGTTTTCAGATAGACAATGTCACAACTGTGGCATACATCAATCATCAAGGAGGGACTCACAGTCCTCTGGTTATGAAAGAAGTATCTCAAATTTTGGTTTGGGCGGAATCCAGCTCCTGTCTAATCTCTGCGGTTCATATCCCAGGTATGGACAATTGGAAAGCGGATTATCTCAGTTGCCAAACGTTGCACCTGGGCGAATGGTCTCTTCACCCAGAGGTATTTCCTCAGATTGTTCAATGTGGGAACTCCCAGAAATAGATCTGATGGCTTCTCATCTAAACAAGAAACTTCCCTGGTATCTGTCCGGATCCCGGGATCCTCGGGCGGAGGCAGTGGATGCATTATTTTCTTCCTTACAAGTGTCATCCTGCCTATATCTTTCCGCCTCTAGTTCTTCTTCCAAGGGTATTCTCCAATATTCTAAAGGAATGCTCGTTTGTCCTGCTGGTAGCTCCAGCATGGCCTCACAGGTTTTGGTATGCGGATCTTGTCCGGATGGCCTTTTGCCAGCTGTGGACTCTTCCGTTAAGACCAGTCTTTCTGTCTCAAAACCTTAATTTTAAGGTATGGAGTTTGAACGCTTGATTCTTGGTCAAAGAGGTTTCTCTGACTCTGTGATTGATACTATGTGACAGGCTCGTAAATTTGTATCTAGAGAGATATATTATAGAGTCTGGAAGACTTATATTTCTTAGTGTCTTTCTCATCTTTTTTCTTGGCATTCTTTTTGAATACCGAGAATTTTACAGTTTCTTCAGAATGGTTTAGATAAAGGTTTGTCCGCAAGTTCCTTGAAAGACAAATCTCTGCTCTTTCTGTTCTTTTTCACAGAAGGTTTGCTAATCTTCCTGATATTTATTGTTTTGTACAACCTTTGGTTCGTATAAAACCTGTCTTTAAGTCAATTTCTCCTCCTTGGAGTTTGAATTTGGTTCTGGGGGCTCTTCAAGCTCCTCCTTTTGAACCCATGCATTCTTTGGTCGTTATATTACTTTCTTGGAAAGTTTTGTTTCTTTTGGCCATCTCTTCTGCCAGAAGAGTCTCTGAATTATCTACTCTTTTTTGTGAGTCTCCTTTTCTGATTTTGCATCAGGATAAGGCGGTGCTGCGAACTTTTTTTGAATTTTTTACCTAAGGTTGTGAATTCTAACAACATTAGTAGAGAAATTGTGGTTCCTTCATTATGTCCTGATCCTATGAATTCTAAGGAGAAATCATTGCATTCTTTGGATGCTGTTAGAGCTTTGTAATATTATGTTGAAGCTATTAAGTCTTTCCGAAAGACTTCTAGTCTATTTGTCATCTTTTCCGGTTCTAGAAAAGGCCAGAAAGCTTCTGCCATTTCTTTGGCATCTTGGTTGAAATCTTTATTTCATCATGCCTATGTTGAGTCGGGTAACACTCCGCCTCAAAGGATTACAGCTCATTCTACTAGGTCAGTTCTACTTCCTGGGCGTTTAGGAATGAAGCTTCGGTTGATCAGATTTGCAAAGCAGCAACTTGGTCCTCTTTGCATAATTTTACTAAATTCTACCATTTTGATGTGTTTTCTTCTTTTGAAGCAGTTTTTGGTAGAAACGTACTTCAGGCAGTGTTTTCAGTTTGAATCTTCTGCTTATGTTTTTTCATTAAAATTTTATTCTGGGTGTGGATTATTTTCAGCAGGAATTGGCTGTCTTTATTTTATCCCTCCCTCTCTAGTGACTCTTGCGTGGAAAGATCCACATCTTGGGTAATCATTATCCCATACGTCACTAGCTCATGGACTCTTGCTAATTACATGAAAGAAAACATAATTTATGTAAGAACTTACCTGATAAATTCATTTCTTTCATATTAGCAAGAGTCCATGAGGCCCGCCCTTTTTTGTGGTGGTTTTGATTTTTTTGTATAAAGCACAATTATTCCAATTCCTTATTTTATATGCTTTCGCACTTTTTTCTTATCACCCCACTTCTTGGCTATTCGTTAAACTGAATTGTGGGTGTGGTGAGGGGTGTATTTATAGGCATTTTAAGGTTTGGGAAACTTTGCCCCTCCTGGTAGGAATGTATATCCCATACGTCACTAGCTCATGGACTCTTGCTAATATGAAAGAAATGAATTTATCAGGTAAGTTCTTACATAAATTATGTTTTTTTGGGCACTCAGTTTGTATATGAGAGATTGGGCAAACGTTTGTGTGTTCTGGGAGTAACGTTTTTTATTCTGATGGGACATTTGTTTGAGGGTTCATTTGGCTTATTTGGGGTTTTAATAACCTACATGGCTTGCAAACAAGGTTTGTTGGACTTTGTGTAGGCCCCAGCAACATCGAGTGCGGTGGGCGGGGCCTATTTTCGCGCCTCAGTTCAGCATTTAGTTATACAGTCAAGCAGCAAGCAACTTCTCCAGAGGTCCTGATTCTCTTCTGGGGCCATAATCAAAGCTTTATCCTCATATTATTGTTCCCTAAGGGCAGGTAGGGCCACAGCAGAGCTGTGGCAAGGTGCTAACAGGGGTTTTTACCGGTTTTAGACATTTATCAATCCGTTTTTTTCATTTGGGGGTTTATTGCTTATTTACTTGTGGTGCAATCCTTCTAAAACTTAGTGGGTACACTGTTAAAATTTCGGAAAATTTGGAGCAATTTTAACATGTTTTGCAGTTTGTGTATGCCTTTCTTTCTCTTAAAGGCACAGTACCGTTTTTGCAAATTGTGTTTTTTTCATTAAATAAAGTGTTTTCCAAGCTTGCTTGCCTCATTACTAGCCTGTTAAACATGTCTGACATTGAGGAAACTCATTGCTCAATTTGCTTAGAAGCCATTGTGGAACCCCCTCTTAGAATGTGTCCCACTTGTACTGATATGTCTATAAATTGCAAACAGCATATTTTGACTTATAAAAGTTTGGCATTAGATGATTCTCAGACAGAAGGTAATCAGGTTTTGCCATCTAGTTCTCCCCAAGTGTCACAACCAGTAACGCCCGCACAAGCGACGCCAAGTACTTCTAGTGCGTCTAATTCTTTCACCTTGCAATATATGGCTTCAGTTATGAATACTACCCTCACAGAGGTTTTATCTAAGCTGCCAGGGTTGCAAGGGAAGCGCAGTAGCTCTGGGTTAAGATCAAATGCTGAGCCTTCTGACGCTTTAGTAGCCGTATAAATAAAGTGTTTTCCAAGCTTGCTTGCCTCATTACTAGCCTGTTAAACATGTCTGACATTGAGGAAACTCATTGCTCAATTTGCTTAGAAGCCATTGTGGAACCCCCTCTTAGAATGTGTCCCACTTGTACTGATATGTCTATAAATTGCAAACAGCATATTTTGACTTATAAAAGTTTGGCATTAGATGATTCTCAGACAGAAGGTAATCAGGTTTTGCCATCTAGTTCTCCCCAAGTGTCACAACCAGTAACGCCCGCACAAGCGACGCCAAGTACTTCTAGTGCGTCTAATTCTTTCACCTTGCAATATATGGCTTCAGTTATGAATACTACCCTCACAGAGGTTTTATCTAAGCTGCCAGGGTTGCAAGGGAAGCGCAGTAGCTCTGGGTTAAGATCAAATGCTGAGCCTTCTGACGCTTTAGTAGCCGTATCCAATATTCCCTCACAATGTTCTGAAGTAGGGATGAGGGATTTGCTATCTGAGGGAGAGATTTCTGATTCAGGAAAGATGTTCCCTCAGGCAGATTCAGATATGACGGCATTTAAATTTAAGCTAGAGCACCTCCGCTTATTGCTCAGGGAGGTTTTAGCGACTCTGGATGACTGTGACCCTATTGTAGTTCCAGAGAAATTGTGTAAAATGGACAAATATTTAGAGGTTCCTGTTTACACTGATGTTTTTCCGGTCCCTAAGAGGATTTCGGACATTGTTACTAAGGAGTGGGATAGACCAGGTATTCCGTTCGCTCCCCCTCCTGTTTTTAAGAAAATGTTTCCCATATCTGACACCATAAAGGACTCATGGCAGATGGTCCCTAAGGTGGAGGGAGCTATTTCTACTCTGGCTAAGCGTACAGCTATACCTATTGAAGACAGTTGTGCTTTCATTGATCCTATGGATAAAAAATTAGAGGGTCTCCTAAAGAAAATTTTTGTTCATCAAGGTTTTCTTCTTCAACCTATAGCGTGCATTGTTCCTGTAACCACTGCAGCTGCCTTTTGGTTTGAGGCTCTAGAAGAGGCTCTTCAGATGGAGACCCCACTAGATGATATTCTGGACAGAATTAAGGCTCTTAAGTTAGCTAATTCTTTTATTACAGACGCCGCTTTTCATCTTGCTAAATTAGCGGCAAAGAATTCAGGTTTTGCCATTTTAGCGCGTAGAGCGTTATGGCTTAAGTCCTGGTCAGCTGATGTGTCATCTAAATCTAAGCTTTTGTCCATCCCTTTCAAAGGTAAGACCCTATTCGGGCCTGCACTGATAGAGATCATTTCAGACATTACTGGAGGGAAGGGTCATGCCCTCCCTCAAGATAAGTCAAATAAATCAAGGACCAAACAAAATAATTTTCGTTCCTTTTGAAACTTTAAGGGTGGTCCCGCTTCCTCTTCCCCTGCTGCAAAGCAAGAGGGGAACTTTGCTCAATCCAAGCCAACCTGGAGACCTAACCAGGCTTGGAACAAGGGTAAACAGGCCAAAAAGCCTGCTGCTGCCACTAAGACAGCATGAAGGGGTAGCCCCCGATCCGGGACCGGATCTAGTAGGGGGCAGATCTGTTAGAGGGAGCTGTGTGATAAGGGTGGGAGTAGTCTGGAGCGGTAGTGGGGTGCAATTGAGGGTCAGTAGTTGGTTAGGTGATGTAGAGGGTGGGGTCTGTTAAGTGCAGGAGTAGTGGGGAGAGAAGGGAATGGAGATGTGAGGATCCTGGAAAGGGTAGGATGATTGGCAGGGAAAAAAAAAGTAGTGGGGGGAGGAGTCTTGCTGAGCAAAGGATGAAAAAGCCTCGCTTCCAACTCCTCCTATTTTTCTTTTACCCCTCCTATCTTCCTCCCACTGTTTTATTTTCAGCCTGCCACCTCCCTTCCCTCTTCAGGTATCCAACTCCTCCCTCTCCTATTTTTCTTTCCCTGCTGCAAAGCAAGAGGGGAACTTTGCTCAATCCAAGCCAACCTGGAGACCTAACCAGGCTTGGAACAAGGGTAAACAGGCCAAAAAGCCTGCTGCTGCCACTAAGACAGCATGAAGGGGTAGCCCCCGATCCGGGACCGGATGAAAAAGCCTCGCTTCCAACTCCTCCCACCTATTCTTTTACCCCTCCTATCTTCCTCCCACTGTCCTATTTTCAGCCTGCCTGGGCAAGAGACGTTCAGGACTCCTGGGCAGTAGAAATTGTAACCCAGGGATACCTTCTAGATTTCAAGGATTCTCCTCCAAGGGGGAGGTTCCATCTTTCTCAATTGTCTGTAAACCCAACAAAAAGAGAGGCATTCTTACGCTGTGTAAAAGACCTTTTTACCATGGGAGTGATCTGCCCAGTTCCAAAAGCAGAGCAGGGGCAGGGGTTCTACTCCAATCTGTTTGTGGTTCCCAAGAAAGAGGGAACGTTCAGACCAATTCTAGATCTCAAGATCCTAAACCAATTCCTAAGAGTCCCATCTTTCAAGATGGAGACCATTCGGACTATCTTACCATTGATCCAGGGGGGTCAATATATTACTACCGTGGACTTAAAGGATGCCTATCTACACATTCCTATCCACAAAGATCATCACCAGTTCCTCAGGTTCGTCTTTCTGGACAAGAATTATCAGTTTGTGGCTCTTCCCTTCGGGTTGGCCACCGCGCCACAAATCTTCAGAAAGGTGCTAGGGTCCCTTCTGGCGGTTCTAAGACCGCGGGGCATAGCAGTGGCGCCTTATCTAGACGACATTCTAATTCAAGCGTCGACTTTCCAAGTCTCACACGGACTTAGTGTTGGCTTTTCTAAGATCTCACGGGTGGAAGGTGAACGTGAAAAAGAATTCTCTTTCCCCCCTCACAAGAATTTCATTTCTAGGGACTCTGATAGACTCGGTGGACATGAAAATATTTCTGACGGAGGTCAGGAAATCAAAGATTTTGTCCACCTGCCGAGTTCTTTATTCCATTCCTCGGCCGTCAGTGGCTCAGTGTATGGAGGTAATCGGTCTAATGGTAGCGGCAATGGACATAGTTCCGTTTGCTCGCTTGCATCTCAGACCACTGCAACTATGTATGCTCAATCAGTGGAATAGGGATTATGTGGATTTATCTCCTCAGATAAATCTGGATCAAGAGACCAGAGACTCTCTTCTTTGGTGGTTGTCACAGGATCATCTGTCCCAGGGAATGTGTTTCCGCAGGCCAGATTGGGTTATAGTGACGACAGACGCCAGCCTTCTGGGCTGGGGTGCAGTCTGGAATTCCCTGAAAGCACAGGGTTTGTGGACTCCGGAGGAGGCTCTCCTACCGATAAATATTCTGGAATTAAGAGCGATATTCAATGCTCTCCAGGCATGGCCTCAGCTGGCTTCGGCCAGATTCATCAGGTTTCAGTCGAACAACATCACGACTGTGGCTTATATCAATCATCAGGGCGGAACAAATAGTTCCTTAGCGATGATAGAAGTCTCAAGGATAATTCGATGGGCAGAGGCTCACTCTTGCCATCTGTCAGCGATCTATATCCCAGGAGTAGAGAACTAGGAGGCAGATTTTCTAAGTCGTCAGACTTTTCATCCAGGGGAGTGGGAACTCCATCCGAGGTGTTTGCTCAACTGGTTCAGCTATGGGGCACACCAGAATTGGATCTGATGGCGTCTTGTCAGAACGCCAAACTTCCTCGTTATGGATCCAGGTCAAGGAATCTTCAGGCAGTACTGATAGATGCTTTAGCAGTACCCTGGTCGTTCAACCTGGCTTATGTGTTTCCACCATTTCCTCTCCTTCCTCGTTTGATTGCCAGAATCAAACAGGAGAGAGCTTTTGTGATTTTGATAGCTCCTGCGTGGACACGCAGGACTTGGTATGCAGACCTGGTGGACATGTCATCTCTGCCACCATGGACTCTGCCACTGAGACGGGACCTTCTCATTCAAGGTCCATTCAAGCATCCAAATCTAATTTATCTGCAACTGACTGCTTGGAGATTGAATGCTTGATTCTATCAAAGCGGGGTTTCTCTGAGTCGGTCATAGATACCTTGATTCAGGCTCGAAAGCCTGTTACCAGGAAAATCTATCATAAGATATGGCGTAAATATCTTTTTTGGTGCGAATCCAAAGGCTTCTCCTGGAGTAAAATCAGGATTCCTAGGATTTTGTCTTTTCTCCAAGAGGGATTGGAGAAAGGATTGTCAGCTAGTTCCCTTAAAGGACAGATATCTGCTCTGTCTATTCTGTTGCACAAGCGTCTGGCAGATGTTCCAGGCGTTCGGGCTTTTTGTCAGGCTTTAGCTAGAATTAAGCCTGTGTTTAAACCTGTTGCTCCGCCATGGAGTCTAAATTTAGTTCTGAAAGTTCTTCAGGGGGTTCCGTTTGAACCCATGCATTCCATAGATATTAAGCTTTTATCTTGGAAGGTTTTGTTCCTTGTTGCTATCTCTTCAGCTCAAAGAGTTTCTGAACTATCTGCATTACAATGTGATTCGCCTTATCTTGTTTTCCATGCTGATAAGGTGGCTTTGCGTACCAAGCCTGGGTTCCTACCTAAGGTTGTTACTAACAGGAATATCAATCAGGAAATTGTTGTTCCTTCTCTGTGTCCTAATCCTTCTTCTAAGAAGGAATGTCTGTTGCACAACTTGGACGTGGTTCGTGCTTTGAAATTTTATTTGCAGGCAACCAAAGATTTTCGTCAAACATCTTCTTTGTTTGTTGTCTATTCTGGAAAGCGTAGGGGTCAAAAGGCTACGGCGACTTCTCTTTCCTTTTGGCTGAAAAGCATCATCCGTTTGGCTTATGAGACTGCTGGACAGCAGCCTCCTGAAAGGATTACAGCTCATTCTACTAGAGCGGTAGCTTCCACATGGGCTTTTAAAAATTATACTTCTGTTGAACAGATTTGTAAGGCTGCGACTTGGTCTTCGCTCCATACCTTTTCAAAGTTTTACAAATTTGATACTTTTGCTTCTTCGGAGGCTATTTTTGGGAGAAAGGTTTTGCAAGCAGTGGTGCCTTCCGTTTAGGTTCCTGTCTTGTCCATCCCTTCATCCGTGTCCTAAAGCTTTGGTATTGGTATCCCACAAGTAAGGATGAATCCGTGGACTCGGTACATCATGCAAAAGAAAACAAAATTTATGCTTACCTGATAAATTTCTTTCTTTTGTGATGTACCGAGTCCACGGCCCGCCCTGTCTATTAAAGACAGATGGTATTTTTTATTAAAAACTTCAGTCACCTCTGCACCCTATAGTTTCTCCTTTTTCTTCCTTGGCCTTCGGTCGAATAACTGGGGGGTGGAGTTAAGGGGGAGCTATATAGACAGCTCTGCTGTGGTGCTCTCTTTGCCACTTCCTGTTAGGAAGGATAATATCCCACAAGTAAGGATGAATCCGTGGACTCGGTACATCGCAAAAGAAAGAAATTTATCAGGTAAGCATAAATTTTGTTTTCATAATCACATTAAACTGGGTAAAATACCTCTTTCTAATATATTTCAGTAAATCCGTGCTTCTTTTAGCGCTGCTAATTATTTTATTTTCTGCACATTATTTAGTTTAGTTTGAGGGTTAAACTACATTACCAGCAGGATACCCACATAGTCCTTAAGCGCTCCTATCACCCACTACTCCACATTGGACTGTGATAATAAACATGTCCTCTTTCCTGTCCTCACACTGTGAAACTGACAGAGAACAGAATTAATGACAATACGTTTTATTGTACTTTTTCTAGCCTTTGGGGAATTATAGGATTAGCTGCAATTATTTGTTATCAAGGAAAATGATAGCACATTGGCTAAAATGCTTTTGGCTGTAAAACAGATGATAATAAACATATATGAAATAACAATTGGGTGCAAGCTTCTATAATGTACTCTATTTTGCAACAGAAAAACATACATTGTTTAAGTAGTATTTAGCAGGTTTTAAACTGAAGATTCTTAAAAAAACATGCATGTCCCCATGCTCAGGAACCTGATCGTGTTCCTATGGTAGTAGTATTGCCCACAGTATTTAATATCACAAACACTGCTATTCCTAAGCATACCTAGATATGCTCTTCAACAATAGATACCAAGATAACTAAGTAAATTGGGGGGAAAAAAATATATTTTTTTTACAATCCCATGTCCCTTTAAGACCCAAAAAGTAAGTGTGTGTGTTTGTATATATTCATCTTAGATTTGTTTGTCCTAATATAAAATCCACTATATAGTTTTGGCTTAAAGGGATACTGTAGTCAAAATTAAACTATCATGATTCAGATAGAGCATGTGATTTTAAGCAACTTTCTAATTTACAACTATAGTACATTTTCTTCGTTCTCTTGGTATCTTTATTTGAAAAAGCAAGAATGTAAGCTTAGGAGGCCCATTTATGGTTCTGCATCTGGGTAGCGCTTGCTGATTGGTGTCTAAATGTAGCCACCAATCATCAAGCGCTACCCAGGGTGCTGAACCGAAAAAGGGCCAGCTCCCAAGCTTACATTCCAGCCTTTTCAAATAAAGATACCAAGAGAACAAAGTTAAAATGATAATAGGAGAAAATTAAAAGGTTGCTTAAAATTGCATGCTCTACCTAAATCATGAAAGTTTAATTTTAACTAGACTATCCCTTTAAAAACTGTAAAAAAAAAAGAAAAGTAAAACAAAATATATATATATACAGTATATATAAGAGTGTAAACCAATCACAAAAAACAAAAATGTGAAAATAAATTAGATTTTTATCAACAAAAGACAATGGCATCTATTTATCAAGCCGCCAACCGCAAATACGCTGGAATTCCGCAGCGTATTTGTGGCGAGCCTGATTCGCCTTAGTTATCAAACCCTACAGACCGGCAAAAGTAGAATTTAGTGAAGTAACATACGATCCGCCGGACTCAGTCCGACACAGATCGATGCTTACGTCACTACAGATGTTCCGAACGCAAGTTCGGCACAATCTGACTACTTTTGCTAGTTATCAAATAACTAGCAGGTACGCTCGGCACTATTCCGGCCCAGCATACCTGGTTTTCAATCCGCCGCCCTGGAGGCCGCGGATACCATAGGAATCAAAGGGAGTCTGAAAGCAGCGAAAGCTTATGTTCGCTGCTGCCCGATATCCCATTGATTCCTAATAATGTCTACACCTATCACCCTAAAATGTAACCCGAGTCTACACACCCCTAATCTGCCCCCCTACACCGCCGCCACCTACATTATACTTATTAACCCCTAATCTGCCACCCCGAAACCACCACCACCTACATTATACTTATTAACCCCTAAACCGCCGCTCCTGGACCCCGCTGCAACTAAATAAAGTGTTTAACTCCCAAACCGCCGCTCCCGGAGCCCACTGCCACCTACATTATATTTATTAACCCCTAATCTGCCCCCCTACACCGCCGCCACTATATTAAATGTATTAACCCCTAAACCTAAGTCTAACACTAACCCTAACACCCCCTAACTTAAATATAATTTAAATAAATCGAAATAAATTATTCCTATTTAAAACTAAATACTTACCTATAAAATAAACCTTAAGCTAGCTACAATATAACTAATAGTTACATTGTAGCTATTTTAGGATTTATTTTTATTTTACAGGCAACTTTGTATTTATTTTAACTAGGTACAATAGTTATTAAATAGTTATTAACTATTTAATAACTACCTAGTTAAAATAAAGACAAAAGTACCTGTGAAATAAAACCTAACCTATGTTACAATTACACCTAACACTACACTATAATTAAATTAATTACCTACATTAACTACAATTAACTACAATTAAATAAAATTATCTAAAATACAAAAAACAAACAAACACTAAATTACAGAAAATAATAAAATAATTACAAGATTTTTAAACTAATTACACCTAATTTAATCCCCCTAACAAAATAAAAAAGCCCCCCAAAATAAAAAAAAAGCCCTACCCTACACTAAATTACAAATAGCCCTTAAAATGGCTTTTTGCGGGGCATTGCCCCAAAGTAATCAGCTCTTTAACCTGAAAAAAAAGTACAATACCCAACCAACATTAAAACTCACCACCCACACACCCAACCCTACTCTAAAACCCACCCAATCCCCCCTTAAATAAACCTAACACTAACCCCTTGAAGATCACCCTACCTTGAGACGTCTTTACCCAACCGGGCCGAAGTCCTCAACGAAGCCGGCAGAAGTGGTCCTCCAGATGGGCAGAAGTCTTTATCCAAGCCGGGCAGAAGAGGTCCTCCAGCCGGGCAAAAGTCTTCTTCCAGACAGCATCTTCTATCTTCATCCATCTGGCGCGGAGCGACTCCATCTTCAAGACATCCGACGCGGAAAATCCTCTTCCATCGACGTTGACTGTAAAATAAAGGTTCCTTTAAATGACTTCATCCAAGATGGCGTCCCTTCAATTCCGATTGGCTGATTGAATTCTATCAGCCAATCGGAATTAAGGTAGGAAAAATCCTATTGGTTGATGCAATCAGCCAATAGGATTGAAGTTCAATCCTATTGGCTGATCCAATCAGCCAGTAGGATTGAACTTGCATTCTATTGGCTGATTGGAACAGCCAGTAGGATTGAACTTCAATCCTATTGGCTGATTGTATCAACCAATAGGATTTTTCCTACCTTAATTCCGATTGGCTGATAGAATTCTATCAGCCAATCGGAATTGAAGGGACGCCATCTTGGATGACATCATTTAAAGGAACCTTCATTCTACAGTCGACGTCGATGGAAGAGGATGCTCCGCGTTGGATGTTTTGAAGATGGAGCCGCTCCGCGCTGGATGAAGATAGAAGATGCCGTCTCGATGAAGACTTCTGCCCGTCTGGAGGACCTCTTCTGCCCGGCTTGGATGAAGACTTCTGCCTGGCTTGGATGAAGACTTCTGCCCGTCTGGAGGACCACTTCGCCCGGATTCATTGAGGACTTCAGCCCGGGTTGGGTGAAGACTTCACAAGGTAGGGTGATCTTCAAGGGGTTAGTGTTAGGTTTTATTAAGGGGGTATTGGGTGTGTTTTAGAGTAGGGTTGGGTGTGTGGGTGGTGGGTTTTAATGTTGGGGGGGTATTGTACTTTTTTTTCAGGTAAAAGAGCTGATTACTTTGGGGCAATGCCCCGCAAAAAGCCCTTTTAAGGACTATTTTTAATTTAGTGTAGGGTAGGGCTTTTTTTTATTTTGGGGGGGCTTTTTTATTTTGTTAGGGGGATTAGATTAGGTGTAATCAGTTTAAAAATCTTGTAATTATTTTATTATTTTCTGTAATTTAGTGTTTGTTTTTTTGTACTTTAGATAATTTTATTTAATTTTATTTAATTGTAGTTAATTGTAGTTAATGTAGGTAATTAATTTAATTATAGTGTAGTGTTAGGTGTAATTGTAACTTAGGTTAGGTTTTATTTTACAGGTACTTTTGTCTTTATTTTAACTAGGTAGTTATTAAATAGTTAACTATTTAATAACTATTGTAGCTAGTTAAAATAAATACAAAGTTGCCTGTAAAATAAAATTAAATCCTAAAATAGCTACAATGTAACTATTAGTTATATTGTAGCTATCTTAGGGTTTATTTTATAGGTAAGTATTTAGTTTTAAATAGGAATAATTTATTTAGATTTATTTAAATGATATTTAAGTTATGGGGTGTTAGGGTTAGGGTAAGACTTAGGTTTAGGGGTTAATACATTTAATATAGTGGCGGCGGTGTAGGGGGGGGCAGATTAGGGGTTGATAAATATAATGTAGGTGGCGGCAGTGTAGTGGGGCAGATTAGGGGTTAATAAATATAATGTAGGTGGCGGTGGGCTCCGGGAGCAGCGGTTTAGGGGTTAAACACTTTATTTAGTTGCGACGGGGTCCGGGAGCGGCAGGATAGGGGTTAATAACTTTATTTAGGTGTGGCGGGGTCCAGGAGCGGCGGTTTAGGGGTTAATACATTTATTAGAGTTGCGGCGGGGTCCGGGAGCGGCGGTTTAGGGGGTAAACAGTATAGTGTGGGTGTTTAGTGACAGGGTACCAAGAAAGCTGTAAAAAAGCCGAAGGGCAGCGAGATTGATGACTGTTAGTAACAGTCCGCTGCTCATCGCCCCGTACTTGGTGCGCGGCTTTTTGACAGCTTTTTTGGTAATTTTGGAGAACGTATTCAGGTCCGCGGCAGCGATGTTAGGCAATCTTAGGCGAGCGTATTGGTGCCGTCGAATGCAAGAAAGTCGACGCTTTGATAAATAGATGCCAATGAATATAATAAAGATTTCAATAAAAGATCCAAAGATCTATAATGTATATCTTGGAAGAAATCCTCAAAGTGAAAAAAGAAAAACAATACATAGTGTAACTCTGTGATATACCCAATGGTAAAAGGAATGTGTTTCGACTGTATCCTACTCACATGAGATGGAGCTATAGCAAGCTCATTCACTGCGCACACCTGCTTTTATACTGGCAGTCTCCCAAGGGCTTCAAGGTAAACAATTTATTAAATTATACGTAAATAATACAATAAAACATCCAATACATCAACATACATATGCGTGATCAGAGTCCTTTCTAGGAACAGTCAATACTAACTGCGAGTGATTTACCCCTAATGAGGATGGATCCGGATACAGGACAGCGTTCACACCGCTCTCGATCACCGCTTCCCATACCTGCAGGGTTTACACTCCTTTTTTGATGTAGTTTGGTATAGCTGGATGAGTCCCTGGAGGAAAGTAAAATCTGACGTACGTTTCACCGTTATCCAAAAACTTTTTCTTTTTTCATTTTGAGGATTTCTTCCAAGATCATCGGATTTGACCACAACACTCACTGGACATATCCTTTTTATTTTGTAACAATAAACGAGTAACATTTTGTATAACAACATATCACAGACACCCCTCAAATGACAGATGCCCAATAGTTTATTTTTTTACATTTTTGTCCTTAATAAATAAATACATACATTCAAAGGTAGAAAACTTACTTTAATGCCAGAATTCTCATTAAAACATCAAAAAGTCAAAATTCTGAACCACATTTTTTTCTGATTTCATAAATCTCAACAGTTCTGACATCACTCATGACATCACCTACTGACATGACTCATTATCTCATACAAACTAACAATAATCTCTCTCCTGTGCTCAGTATAACATAAAATCATAGAAACATAGAATTTGATGGAAGATAAGAAACAAAAATGGTAATCAACTCTATTTATATTACGTTACTTTTTCCTTAGGATAGCCTTATGCATCCTAAGTGCATCCTATGGGGCCAATTTATCAATGTCTGTTTGACATGATACGCTGTAGCGTATCATGTCTGACAGACATCGCTGAATGCCGACAGCATACGCTGTCCGCATTTAACTTTGCACAAGCAGTTCTGGGGAACTGCTTGTGCAATGCCGCCCCCTGCATATTCGTGGCCAATCGGCCGCTAGCAGGGGGTGTCAATCAACCCGATCATATCTGATCGGGTTGATTGCTGTCCGCCGTTCAGAGGTGGCGGACCAGTGAAGGAGCAGCGGCCTTAAGACTGATGCTTCATAACTGCTGTTTTGGAAACAGGGTCATCAGGGGCCATTCGGCCCTTGATACATCGGCCCCCATGTGTTTATCACCTCTATTGGAAGTTTATTCCATAAAAAAAGGCTTCCTTATATTTTTCCAGAATCTGCTACCCTCTAACTTAAGATAGTAACCTCTTGTTTTGGTATCTTTTTTTGTGGAAAATGCTTTCAGCTTCCACTTTATTAAGTATTTTCATATATTTGAATAATTCTATTTTGTCACCTCTTTCCCTTCTCTTCTCTAAACTATACATATTTAGGTCATGGAGTCTTTCTTTGTATGTTTATATCTGTACCATTTTAGTAGCCCTCTTTTAGACAGTTTCTAGTTTACTTACTGTATATCCTTCAGGAGAACTGTACACAGTACTCTAGATGAGACCGAACTAGTGATCTGTAAATAACCTTGCTATTTCTGCTACTAATACCTCTTCAAATGCAACCAAGTATTTGGCTGACCTTACTTGCTTCACTGCTCCATTGTCTACCAAATTTTAAATAATCAGAAATAATTATTCCCAAGTCCTGTTTCTCTTTAGTCATTAATGTACTATTGAGACTATGGGTTCCATATACAAAGCAGCGTAAGATTCTCTATAGCCCTTGCGGGGCAGGTTTGCACATGTGCGCCTGCTTCCTGCAATGTAAGAAGCAGCGGTCATCAGACAGCTGCTTCTTACACTCTTCACCACCTCTGAGGTGGAGAAAAATCAGTGTGATTGATAGGACCTTCTCTAATGAGATAAGTCACACGAGAGAAGGGGCGGTCATTACATGTTCACTTGAGCATGTATGATACATACAGGCAGCGGACAAACAGAATCTGCTTCCCATATGCTTAAAAGGCAAGTGGACAACTTCTCAAGTTGAGAAGCTTGTCTGCTCACCTTATAGTACATGTGGGCATATAATTGGCCTTTGGGTTTTTGGATCCTATATGCATAATTTTGCTCTTAGTAATATTACATGTTAGTCCCCATTTATTTACCTAGTCCTCCAGTTTTTTAATATCACTGTTCATTTGATCCACCCCTCTTGGAACATCAACAATTGTTTGTATCATCAGCAAACAAGCAAACTTTCCCCTGGAGCTCACTTTCCAATATCACTGATGAACATGTTATCCAAAACAGAACCAAGAACTGACCCTAAGAGAACACCACTAGTAACTGAACCCTCATTTGAATGTACTATATTAATTGAAACTCTCTGCCTTTTATCCTTAAAGGACTACTAAATGCAGTAGAATTGCATAATTAACAAGTGCATAATATAAAGACAATGCAATAACACCTACTCTGAATTTCAAATTATCAGTAGATTTTTTTCTGACAAATCTATTTTTCTCCAATTTTCCAGCCCCTTGTATCATGTGACAGACATTAGCCAATCACAGTCTAGTATATGTATACCCTGTGTGCTTGTGCACATGCTCAGTAGGAGCTTGTTCCCCAGAAAGCATGCATATAAAAAGACTGTTCAAAATTTGATAATAGAAGTAAATTGGAAAGTGTCTTAAAAATGCCAGCATTCTACCCACTTTACAATCTTACAGCTAGATTACGAGTTTTGCGTTAAGATGAAAAAGCAGCGTTAACAGGTCCTAACGCTGCTTTGCCACTACCGCTGCTATTATGAGTCTTGCAGGTTTAGGGGCACCGCACTCTTTTTTGGCCTTACCGCAAAGCGACTTACGTAAACTTTGTAAACCCTTTTTTCTATGGGACTTTCATTGCGCCGGTATTACGAGTCTGTCCTGGGAGGCCAAAAAGTGAGCGGAACACCCTTTACCTCCAAGATTCCTAACGCATTCTAAAGTCAGTAGTTATGAGTTTTACATTACAACACCGTAGCATAAAACTCATAACTAAAGTGCTAAAAAGTACACTAACACCCATAAACTACCTGTTAACCACTAAACCAAGGCCCTCCCACATAGCAAATACTATAATAAAATTTTTAACCCCTAATTTGTCGCTCCGGACATTGCCTCCACTATAATAAACATAACCCCTAAACCGCCGCACTTCCGCCTCGCAAACACTAGTTAAATATTATTAACACCTAATCTGCCGCCCCTAACATCGCCACCATCTACATTATACTTATTAACCCCTAATCTGCCGCCCCTAACATCGCCAAAACCTACATTATATTTATTAACCCCTAATCTGCTGCCCCAACATCGCTGACACCTACCTACATTTATTAACCCCTAATCTGCCGTCCCCAATGTCGCCGCCACTATATTAAATGTATTAACCCCTAAATCTAAGTCTAACCCTAACCCTAACACCCCCTAACTTAAATATAATGTAAATAAATCTAAATAAAATTACTATAATTAACTAAATAATTTCTATTTAAAACTAAATACTTACCTATAAAATAAACCCTAAGATAGCTACAATATAACTAATAGTTACATTGTATCTAGCTTAGGGTTTATTTTTATTTCACAGGCAGGTTTGTATTTATTTTAACTAGGTAGAATATTTACTAAATAGTTATTAACTATTTAATAACTACCTAGCTAAAATAAATACAAATTGGCCTGTAAAATAAAACCTAACCTAAGTTACAATAACACCTAACACTACACAATTAAATCAATTAACTAAATTAAATACAATTAAATAAATTAAATTTAATTAGCTAAATCACAAAAAAAAACACTAAATTACAGAAAACAAAAAACAAATTACAGATCTTTAAACTAATTACACCTAATCTAATAGCCCTATCAAAATAAAAAAGCCCCCCCCCCAAATAAAAAAAAACCCTAGCCTAAACTAAACTATCAATAGCCCTTAAAAAAATACAAACAACCCCCCCAACAGTAAAACCCACCACCCACACAACCAACCCCCCAAATAAAAGCCTAACTAAAAAAACCTACGCTCCCCATCGCCCTGAAAAGGGCATTTGGATGGGCATTGCCCTTAAAAGATAAGATTCAAGTTTCCTATCTAAAGGATCTTTAAAAGAAGTACTATCTTATAGGAATAGCAGTACGTTTAGCAAGAGTAGAGAGAGCCCCATCAACTTTGGGGATCTTTTCCAAAAACTCCAATGTAACTGCTGGCAAAGGATACAATTTTTTAAACCTTAAAGAAGGAATAAAAGATGTACCAGGCCTATTCCATTCCTTAGAAATCATATCAGAAATAGCATCAGGAACTGGAAAAACTTATGGAGTAACCACAGGAGGTTTATAAACAGAATTTTACTAGTTTTAATATCAAGAGGACTAGTTTCCTCAATATCCAATGTAATCAACACTTCTTTTAACAAAGAACGAATGTACTCTATTTTAAATAAATAAGTAGATTTGTCAGTGTCAATATCTGAGGAAGGATCTTCTGAATCAGATAGATCCTTAACAGAGGAGGATAATTCAGTATGTTGTCGGTCATTTGAAATTTCATCAATTTTATGAGAAGTTTTAAAAGACCTTTTACGTTTATTAGAAGGCGGGATGGCAGACAGAGCCTTCTGAATAGAATCAGCAATAAAATCTTTTTAATTCACAGGTATATATTGTGCATTAGATATTGAAGGAACAACAGGCAAAACACTATTACTGATAAATACATTCTCTGCATGTAAAAGCTTATCATGACAACTATTACAAACCACAGCTGGAGAAATAATCTACACAAGTTTACAACAAATGCACTTAGCTTTGGTAGAACTGTTATCAGGCAGCAGGGTTCCATCTGTGATTTCTGAAACAGGATCAGATTGAGACATCTTACAAATGTAAGAGAAAAAAACAACATATAAAGCAAAATTATCAATTTCCTTATATGGCAGTTTCAGAAATGGGAAAAAAAAATGCAAACAGCATAGCCCTCTGATAGAGAAAAAAGTCAAGAGGCGTATAGGAATGGGCTTTTAAATAATGAAATATTTAGCGGCAAGTATGATGCACAACACAAACAGAAAAAAAATTCCGGAAATGACACACTCATGTCACTGAAGACGCAACCTTGTGAAAGGACTCGGCATTGACTAAGACGGCGGAAATGACAAATTTGCGTCATCGAACATAACTTTGCGCCAAAAAAATCTTGCGCCAAAAATGACGCAATATATTTTAGCATTTTGCGCCCTCGCGAGCCTAATTCTGCCCGCAAATTTAAAATGACAGTCAATTGAAAAAAGACTATACCCCAGGTAAGAAATACATTTTATCCTAAAAATGCATTTCCCAGATATGAAACTGACAGTCTGCAAAAGGAAATAAACTGAAACCTGAATCATGGCAAATATAAGTACAATACATATATTTAGAACTTTATATAAATACATAAAGTGCCAAACCATAGCTGAGAGTTTCTTAAGTAATGAAAACATATTTACCAAAAGACACCCATCCACATATAGCAGATAGCCAAACCAGTACTGAAACGGTTATCAGTAGAGGTAATGGAATATGAGAGTATATCGTCAATCTGAAAAGGGAGGTAGGAGATGAATCTCTACGACCGATAACAGAGAACCTATGAAATAGATCTCCCGTAAGGACAACCATTGTATTCAATAGGTGATACTCCCTTCACATCCCTCTGACATTCAGTGTACTCTGAAAGGAATCGGGCTTCAAAATGCTAAGAAGCGCATATCAACATAGAAATCTTAGCACAAACTTACTTCACCACCTCCATAGGAGGCAAAGTTTGTAAAAACTGAATTGTGGGTGTGGTGAGGGGTGTATTTATAGGCATTTTGAGGTTTGGGAAACTTTGTCCCTCCTGGTAGGATTGTATATCCCATACGTCACTAGATCATGGACTCCTGCAAATTACATGAAAGAAAGAGGTTTTTTACCCAGTTTAATGTGATTATGAAATATATACAGTACAACTTTAAAATTCTTAATAAAATTGGGATGTCTCCCGATCAAAAATAGGATCACAATGGACAATTCAGCAAATGTGAAAATATTTTGCAGCTTATTTGCACAATGTTGCAAACAAATATAATAACTTTATAGCCAATCGGAATTAAGGTAGAAAAATATCCTATTGGCTGATGCAATCAGCCAATAGGCTTGAGCTGGCATTTTATTGGCTGATTGGAACAGCCAATAGAATGCCAGCTCAATCCTATTGGCTGATTGGATCATCCAATAGGATTGAAGTTCAATCCTATTGGCTGATTGCATCAGCCAATAGGATTTTTCCTACCTTAATTCCGATTGGCTGATAGAATTCTATCAGCCAATCGGAATCTAAGGGACGCCGTGGAAAGAAGAGGATGCTCCGCGCTGGATGTCTTGAAGATGGACCCGCTCCGCGCCGGATGGATGAAGACTTTTGCCCATCTGGAGGACCACTTCTGCCGGATTCGTTGAGGACTTCGGCCCGTTTGGATGAAGACTTCTCCCGGTAAGGTGATCTTCAAGAGGTTAGTGTTAGTTTTTTTTTTTAAGGGGGTATTGGGTGAGTTTTAGAGTATGGTTGGTTGTGTGGGTGGTGGGTTTTAATGTTGGGGGGGATTTGTAATTTTTTTTACAGGTAAAAGAGCTGATTACTTTGCCCTTTTAAGGGCTATTTGTAATTTAGTGTAGGGTAGGCCTTTTTTATTTGGGGGGGCTTTTTATTTTGTTAGGGGGAATAGATTAGGTGTAATTAGTTTAAAAATCTTGTAATTTGTTTATTATTTTCTGTAATTTAGTGGGTGTTTTTTGTACTTTAGCTAATTTTATTTAATTGTATTTAATTTAGGGAATTAATTGAATTATAGTGTAGTGTTAGGTGTTATTGTAACTTAGGTTAGGTTTTATTTTACAGGTACTTTTGTATTTATTTTAGCTAGGTAGTTATTAAATAGTTAATAACTATTTAGTAACTATTCTACCTGTTAAAATAAATACAAACTTGCCTGTAAAATAAAAATAAACCATAAACTAGATACAATGTAATTATTAGTTATATTGTAGCTAGCTTAGGGTTTATTTTATAGGTAAGTATTTAGTTTTAAATAGGAATATTTTAGTTAATTATAGTAATTTTATTTAGATTTATTTAAATTATATTTAATTTAGGGGGGGTTAGGGTTAGACTTAGGTTTAGGGGTTAATATGTTTATTATAGTGGCAGCGACGTTGGGGGCAGCATATTTGGGGTTAATAAGTGTAGGTAGGTTGCGTCGACATTTGGGGGCGCAGATTAGGGGTTAATAAATATAATGTAGGTGTCAGCGATGTTGGGGGCAGCAGATAAGGGGTTCATAACTATAATGTAGGTCGCATAGGTGTCTGGAGCAGCAGATTAGGGGTTAATAATATAATGCAGGTGTCAGCGATGTCGGGGCGGCAGATTAGGGGTTAATAAGTGTAAGATTAGGGGTGTTTAGACTCGGGGTTCATGTTAGGGTGTTGGGTGTAGACATAAATTTTATTTCCCCATAGGAATCAATGGGGCTGCGTTAGGAGTTATGCATGAGTCAACACTAATTGGATGAAATGAAAGTTTGTAAAAGGCACTGAGTTAAGCGGCAGTCTTAGATACAAGGTAAGCATAGAGGTAAAAAGTGTATTAATATAACAGTGTTGGTTATGCAAAACTGTGGAATGGGTAATAAAGGGATTATCTATCTTTTTAAACAATAAAAAAAATTCAATTAGACTGTCCCTTTAATATAGCCAGGAGGCAAAATGTATTCCAAGAATCCACTGAAATCCTGAGAATTTTCATTTCTAATTTGGCAAACAAATGGTTATCCCATAGACTGGATTAATAGAGATCAAACATGAGTCACTTGAAATTTATGAGAGGGAGGGGGGGATTTATAAATATATCACTAAATGTTGGAATATGGCTTCTGGTGTGAAAAGCTGTCTTCCACTCACCCTACTCTCTAATAGATACTAAATTATAACATCCTCTGAGTCTTAGATCAATCTTAGCAAAGACTTCAGCTCCCTTACTTCTATCCAACATTTCAGGGTTTTAAGACAAAGGGTACCTGTTTCACAGGGTGATAATGTTGAGTGCTCTATAATCCACACATGGGGGATATTTATCAAGCCGTCAACCGCAAATATGCTGGAATTCCGCAGCGTAATTGTGGCAAGCCTGATTCGACCTAGTTATCAAAGCCTACAGACTGGCAAAAGTTGAAATCTGTAAGGTAACATACGATCCGCCGGTCTCAATCTGACACAGATCGATGCTTACGTCATTACAGATGTTCTGAATACACATTCGGCTCTATTTGACCCTTTTTAAAAGTTATCAAATAGTTAACAGGTACACTTGCGGCTATTCCGGTCCAGCGTACCTGGTTTTCAATCCGCCACCCTGGAGTATGCCATAGGAATCAATGGGAGTCTGAAAGCAGCGAAAGCTTATGTTCGGTGCTGCCAGATAGCCCATTGATTTCTATGATAGAAAACCAGTTACGTTTACACCTAACACCCTAACATAAGCCCCGAGTCTAAACACCCCTAATCTGCCGCCCCAACACTGCCGCCACTAAAGTTATTAACCCCTATCCCGCTGCTCCTGGACCCCACCGCAACTAAATAAAGTTATTAACCCCTACCCCGATGCTCCCGGACCCCACCGCAACTAAATAAATGTATTAACCCCTATTCCGCCGCTCCCGGACCCCGAAGCAACTAAATAAAAGTATTAACCCCTATTACGCTGCTTCCGGACCGCACTGCAACTAAAACGTATTAACCCCTAAACACCTGGCCTCCCACATCACTACCACTAACTAAACCTATTAACCCCTAAAACGCCAGCCCCCCACATAGCCATAAACTAAATTAAGCTATTAACCCCTAAACCTAACAACCCGCTAACTTTACATTAAAATGACAACAACCCTATCTTATAATAAATTAAAACTTACCTGTAGAATTAAATTAAACTATATTAAACTATTAATTAACCTACCCTATTATACTAAAATTACATTAAATTAAATTAACTATATTACATATTAAAAAAAATCTAACCCTACTCAAATTATTTAAATCTACTATTAAAAATTACTAAATTAAAAACAAAAAAACACAAAGTTACGAAAACAAACAAACACTAAGTTACAATACAATACAATGGATTGAGCTCTCATCCTATTGGCTTATTGGAACCTTTCAGCCAATAGGAATACAAGGGACGCCATCTTGGATGACGTCACTTGCATTCAAGATCCAGTTTACTGCGGAGACCATATTGAAGAGGTGCTCCTCGCCGGATGTCTTCAGGATGGACCAGCTCCGTGCCGGATGTCTTCAGGATGGACCCGCTCCGCGCCGGATGGATGAAGATAGAAGAGGCCGCATGGATGAAGAATTTGCCGGCTGGATGAAGATGGAAGAGGCCAGCCGGATGAAAACTTCTTGCCGGCTGGATGGATCCTTCAATCAGAACTTTAAAAAACTGTAAGTGGATCGTCTGGGGTTAGTGTTAGGTTTATTTAAGGGTTTTTTGGGTGGGTTTTATTTTTAGAGTAGGGTCTGGGCATGTAAAAGAGTTAAATTCCCTTTTTTTTTATTTGGGGGGGGGTTGGTTGGTTTGGTGGTGGATTTTACTGTTGGGGGTATTTGTATTTTATTTTTACAGGTAAAACAGCTGATTTCTTTGGGGCAATGCCCCGCAAAAGGCCCTTTTAAGGGCCATTGGTAGTTTATTGTAGGCTAGGTTTTTTTTTATTTTGGGGGTGTTTTTTTATTTTGATAGGGCTATTAGATTAGGTGTAATTCGTTTTTATTTTTGATACTGTGGTTTGTTTGTTTTTGTAACTTAGTGTTTGTTTTTTTGTAACAGTGTTTGTTTTTTTGTAATTTAGTAATTTTTAATAGTAGATTTAAATAATTTGTGTGGGGTTAGGTTTTTTTTAATATGTAATATAGTTAATTTAATTGGTAGTTTAATGTAATTTTAGTATAATAGTTAAGGTAGGTTAATTAATAGTTTAATATAGTTTAATTTAATTCTACAGGTAAGTTTTAATTTATTATAAGATAGGGATGTTGTAATTTTAATGTAAAGTTAGCGGGTTCTTAGGTTTAGGGGTTAATAGCTTAATTTAGTTTATGGTGATGTGGGGGGCTGGCGGTTTAGGGGTTAATAGGTTTAGTTAGTGGTAGTGATGTGGGAGGCCAAGGGTTTAGGGGTTAATGTGTTTATTTAGTTGCAGCGGGGTCCGGGAGCGGCGGAATAGGGGTTAATACATTTATTTAGTTGCGGCGGGGTCCGGGAGCGGCAGAATAGGGGTTAATTCTTTTATTTAGTTGCGGCGGGGTCCAGAAGCAGCGGAATAGGGGTTAATACTTTTCTTTAGTTGTGGCGGGTCCGGGAGCGGCGGAATAGGGGTTAATACTTTTATTAAGTTGCGGTGGGGTCTGGGAGCAGCGGGATTAGGGGTTAAACATTTTAGTATAGTGGCGGCGTTTAGTGACAGGGTATAAATAAAGTTGGTAAAAAGCTGAATAGCAGCTAGATCGATGAATGTTAGTTAACAACAGTCTGATGCTCATCACCCCATACTTGGTGCGTTGCTTTTCACCGTCTTTTTTTATAAATATGGAGAGCGTATTCAGGTCCGCAGCCGTGATGTTAGGCAAGCGTATTGGTGCCGTTGAATGTAACAAAGTTGACAGCTTAATAGATATCTCCCATGGTTGTAAACTTCATTTCTTCTTCTCAATGACAAATCTACCATCCCTAGCTGGAGAAGTAGAGGGTCTGATAAATCGATTTGCCGGGTTCTCATCAATGTACACCACAGGATGGCGTAATTCAGGACAAAAAAAAAGGAAAAATGCTTCCATATGGAATTGATGCTCCTTGAACCAGATCAAAAGGGCAATCATACTGGCACCTGGGAGGAAGGTGGTCTACTCCTTTATTTTCAAACACATCATAAAAATATCTATACTGCTCAGTTCTAGACTCCAAGACACTGTAAAACACCCATCAATACAAGAGATTAACAAAGAAAGTTACAAAAGAGACAGTAAACATTGCTAGATCTCACCTGTTCTAAGGCTCCTCTTTACTACATGCTGTACTCCAAAGCAATCCCAGCTCCCTCTTCTCAGACCTCCTGTTGGCCGCTGCTGTTGTTTTCAAACACAGAATCACGGGGTTGTTGGCAAATCAGAATCATCTTGATTGTGCTGTTCACTTTCCTGTGGCTCTTTCCTGTGCTGCTTTATCCAATGAAGTAGCACACCACGGTAAAGTGAACGGCGTGATCACGAGGGTTGTGGCTGTTGTGGGTTATCTTCGGGAGCATGTGCATCTTACACAAGCAGCTTGGAATCAGAATGTTACCAAGGGACTTGGTGGCAAAGTATAAGTTGTTTGGGGCTGTGCCAAAAAATTGCCCTATATAGACAACTGGACTCATAGTGATAGGCAGTATATTGTTTAAAGTAAGGTTATTTCACTTATATTCAATACCATTAATAAGTAGGATATTAAACTTCATGTCTATGAAAAGATACTGTTTTACAGGTTGAATATTAATTTTGTATAAAAAGTTGTTAAAGCTGTTTAAATTGATTTTGACATCAACAAGAATTGAATATTTCTGCACAACATATCCCTATGAACAGACTGCTCATTGGTTGAATAGGAAAACTCCCCCAACTCTACTGGTGGACAGTAAAACCATGCAATTTTAAGTATAAAAAACAAGTTTTAAGGGAAAGAAATGTCCTTACTGTAATAGCATTCACAACAAGTTACTAGAACATATTATTAGCAAATTCCAGTATAATTGTATCCATTCCTAGTTGTTTTATACTTCAGGAATTGAGTGACTAACCTTAGCTGCCCTTTGCATTAAAACCACGAAGCATACTTCTAAACAAACATTTCTTAACCCTTGCATAATGCTGTTGATTACAAACTTTACTTGAAACGTACGTTTTTAGTACAGATCAACAACCTCAGAAAAAGGTTCAATCCAAGTGCTTTTAACCCCTTAACGACCGACGACGTATGCCATACGTCCTCAAAAAAAAAGCACTTAACGACCGAGGACGTATGGCATACGTCGTCGGTTTAACAGAGCACTGGAAGCGATCGAAATCGCTTCCAGCTGCTCTAACAGTATTGCAGGCTTGCCTTGATGTCTAGGCATCCTGCAATACTGTTCCCGAGTGCCGGGACCGGATTGATCACTCCCCCACGAGTGATCACTTCCGGTTTCGCTCCACGTGGAGCCCGGCAGTGTTTCAGAGCATCGGAAGCGATCGGACACGCTTCCGATGCTCTGCTTGTGTGCTAAGTGCCTCGGTGGGTCGAGGCACTTAGTTAGTTATAAAATGAAGGTAAATAATAAAAAAAAAAAAAAACGTTTAAAATATAAAAAAAGCCCTAAATAGCCCCCCCCTCCCCCTTCACTAGGCATCCAAGATGGCGATGCCCAGTGCATCATGGGGCCTCTGGGGGTGTCCCTAGCCTGCATCATCATAGGGGCAAGCTAGGGTCACCCAATCTGAGCCTCCCACCCTAAAAAAAATAATAATAATAAAATACCCCATTTGTCTGATCATGTCAATATTTGTAAATATTGACTATGATCAGTGTGGATCTCCCTCCCTCTCCTCACTTGCCATTTTGTTGGAGAGAGAGAAAGACCTGTATTTAGCAGAGAGAGAGATTTATTTCTTTTATTTGTTAAAAAATATAGAACCAAAGGCTCTTTTCAGAGCCATTAACCCATAGCTTGCCAGTGATCACTATATATCACTGGCAGTAACATAGGTGCACTTTTTTTTGCTGCATTTTGCTGTCTGTGCATTTTTTTAGGGGTTAATTTTGTTGTTGTAATTTTTTAAAAACCCAAAGGCTCTTTTCAGAAACATTTAGTTAATTTAATTTAATTTTCAGAGCCATTAACCCCTAGCTTGCCAGTGATCACTATATATCACTGGCAGTAGCATAGGTGCACTTTTTTTTTGCTGCATTTTGCTGTCTGTGCATTTTTTTAGGGGTTAATTTTGTTGTTGTAATTTTTTAAAAACCCAAAGGCTCTTTTCAGAAACATTTAGTTAATTTAATTTAATTTTCAGAGCCATTAACCCCTAGCTTGCCAGTGATCGCTATAAATCACTGGCAGTTGCATAGCTGTACTTTTTTGCTGTCTGTGCATTTTTTTAGGGGTTAATTTTGTTGTTGTAATTTTTTAAAAACCCAAAGGCTCTTTTCAGAAACATTTAGTTAATTTAATTTAATTTTCAGAGCCATTAACCCCTAGCTTGCCAGTGATCGCTATAAATCACTGGCAGTTGCATAGCTGTACTTTTTTGCTGTCTGTGCATTTTTTAGGGGTTAATTTTGTTGTTGTAATTTTTTAAAAACCCAAAGGCTCTTTTCAGAAACATTTAGTTAATTTAATTTAATTTTCAGAGCCATTAACCCCTAGCTTGCCAGTGATCGCTATAAATCACTGGCAGTAGCATAGCTGTACTTTTTTGCTAGTTAATTTAGTTAATTAATTTAGTTAATTTAATTTAATTTTCAGAGCCATTAACCCCTAGCTTGCCAGTGATCGCTATAAATCACTGGCAGTTGCATAGCTGTACTTTTTTGCTGTCTGTGCATTTTTTTTAGGGGTTAATTTTGTTGTAATTTTTTAAAAACCCAAAGGCTCTTTTCAGAAACATTTAGTTAATTTAATTTAATTTTCAGAGCCATTAACCCCTAGCTTGCCAGTGATCGCTATAAATTACTGGCAGTAGCATAGCTGTACTTTTTTGCTAGTTAATTTAGTTAATTAATTTAGTTAATTTAATTTAATTTTCAGAGCCATTAACCCCTAGCTTGCCAGTGATCGCTATAAATCACTGGCAGTTGCATAGCTGTACTTTTTTGCTGTCTGTGCATTTTTTTAGGGGTTAATTTTGTTGTTGTAATTTTTTAAAAACCCAAAGGCTCTTTTCAGAAACATTTAGTTAATTTAATTTTCAGAGCCATTAACCTCTAGCTTGCCAGTGATCGCTATAAATCACTGGCAGTAGCATAGCTGTACTTTTTTGCTAGTTAATTTAGTTAATTAATTTAGTTAATTTAATTTTTTTTAGTAATTGTTTTCTGTGACAGATACAAAAATGTCACAGAAAAGATATAGTGCTGAGGAGGCGTATGCCATCCTTGCGTCAGAGTCAGATGCCTCTATTTCTGACTCAGACCCCAATTTTGACCCTGCCATGTGCTCAGATACATCACTAGATGCAGTCTCAACTGATAGTGATGTATCTGTGGCTGCAAGCCCCCCTGCCAGCCCCCCTGCTAGCCCCCCTGCCAGAAGGAGGCGTGTTGCTGCCATTGCTGCTGAAGAGTGGGTAACGCCTCATCTCCAGAGGCCAGATATCCCACCCTTCACAGCAAATGCTGGCATAAATATAGATGTGGCAGGTTTTAGCCCCCAGCAGTTTCTGGAAGTGTTTCTGGGCGATGATATATTGGGGAACATTGTCGCCCAAACTAATTTATATGCCCATCAGTTCCGTGCTGCAAAGCCTGGAACATATTTGGCAAAGCAGCAATGGGCCCCCATCAATGTGCCAGAATTCAAAAAATTCTGGGCATTGACTATGCTGATGGGCATCATAAAGAAACCCTCCATTCGCTCCTACTGGAGTACTAGCCCCATCTGCTCTACCCCCATTTTCTCCCAGACTATGTCGAGGAAGAGGTATGAAATGATTCTGCATTTCATGCACTTCAGCGACAACAGCCTGTGCCCCCCTAGGGAGCATCCCCAATTTGACAGGCTGTATAAAATCCGCCCCCTGATAACCCACTTTTCTGCCAGGTTTGCAGAGGCTTATACACCTGGAAGGAATATATGCGTTGATGAATCCCTAATGAAGTATAAGGGAAGGCTGGGATTCAAGCAGTATATTCCTTCCAAACGCTCCAGATATGGGGTAAAGGTGTATAAGCTCTGTGACAGCGAGACTGGGTATACTCAGGCCTTCCGGGTGTATGAGGGAAAGGATAGCCACCTTGACCCTCCAGGTTGCCCAGAACATATGGGAACCACTGGCAAGATTGTCTGGGACCTGATATTACCCCTAATGAACAAAGGGTATCACTTGTACTTAGACAATTTTTATACAAGTGTCCTTTTGTTCAAGCTACTGTATTGCTTTGATACAGTAGCTTGCGGTACAATTAAAAAGAACCGCGCAGGTTTCCCAGGACAGCTTGTTCACACCCGGCTACGAAGGGGGGAGACCTCAGCTCTGCGCCAAGAGGAGCTGTTGGCACTGAAGTACAGAGACAAGAAGGATGTATACCTTCTTACCACCATCCACACAGAGAGGACGGTGGCGGTTTCTGTACGTGGCAGAGCTGAGATCATAAGGAAGCCAGTGTGCATCAAGTCTTATAACCGGCATATGGGTGGGGTTGATCTGGCTGATCAGCTGCTGCAGCCCTACCTAATTATGCGGAAGACAAGGGCCTGGTACAAAAAGGTTGCAATTTACCTAATGCAGATTGCAACCCACAACGCTTTTTTGTTGTTCAAAAAAGCAAACCCCAGAGTTAAAAAGACTTTTTTACAGTTTCAGCTCCAGATTATTACGGGGATTTTGTACCATGATGCACCTGCTCCCCGGGCGGTGATGGGAGAGAGCAGAGTTGGGGCTACCCATTTTATTTTTAAAATCCCCCCTACTGCCACAAAGCAGAAACCACAAAAAAAATGCAGAGTCTGTACCAATAGGGGGAAGAGAAGGGACACCATATATTACTGTCCTGATTGCCCTGGACAGCCTGCACTCTGCATTGGGGACTGCTTCAAGCGGTACCATACAATGGTCAATTTTTAAAAAAATAAATACATTTGCTGTTACATATATATATATATTTTTTTTGGTTATGTTTACAGTTAGATGTTTTTTTGTTTTTTTTACTTTTACTGTGCCAGATTTTTACATTTCACTACTCTATTTTTTTCTAAAATTGGGCCTGTTTTTTTTTAACCAAAACCCCTGTCAAACCTATGCATGGGGGACATAGGTGTTCTCAGGGTGCCTTGCAGAAAACAACCTGAAGTATGTTTTTGTAATAACTTACAACAATCTCTCCTAAATTATAGTCAAAAAGCAATGTGTCTGTAAAAATGAAAATTGAAAAATTACCACCATACACTTTCTCCAATTTTTTGGGCTAAAACGGTTGCTTCAAAGGCATCAAAGCACACCATATACAATACCTTGGGGTGTCAACATTTAAAAAATATACACTTTGAATGCAATAAATAAAAGTGGGGTATGCGATAGGCCCCAAACTAAAGATAGGCCTATCAGAAGAAATACTCTCATTTTTAATAACTAAAATCACAAGTCATAAAATTGTAACATAACCTTCCCAAAATCCTGGCAAACCTATGCATGGGGGGCATAGGTGTACTCAGGGTGCCTTGCAGAAAACAACCTGAAGTATTCTTTTGCAATAACTTACAACAATCTCTCCTAAATCATAGTCAAAAAGCAATGTGTCTGTAAAAATGAAAATTGAAAAATTACCACCATATACTTTCTCCAATTTTTTGGGCTAAAACGGTTGCTTCAAAGGCATCAAAGCACACCATATACAATACCTTGGGGTGTCAACATTTAAAAAATATACACTTTGAATGCAATAAATAAAAGTGGGGTATGTGATAGGCCCCAAACTAAAGATAGGACTATCAGAAGAAATACTCTCATTTTTAATAACTAAAATCATGTAACATAACCTTCCCAAAATCCTGGCAAACCTATGCATGGGGGGCATAGGTGTACTCAGGGTGCCTTGCAGAAAACAACCTGAAGTATTCTTTTGCAATAACTTACAACAGTCTCTCCTAAATCATAGTAAAAAAGCAATGTGTCTGTAACAATGAAAATTGAAAAATTACCACCATATACTTTCTCCAATTTTTTGGGCTAAAACGGTTGCATCAAAGTCATCAAACCACTCCATGTATAATACCTTGGGGGGTCAACTTTTTAAATATAATCACATTTATGGAAAACAAATAAATTGGGGTATGTTAAAAGACGATAGGCAAAGAAAATATGTTAAATGTGAAAAAAAATCACAAACACATGTCAGACATTTGGCATTGCACCGCCCAAACAAGCCACCAAACCTATGCATAGGTGGTATCACTGAACTCAGGAGATGTTGGTGACCACATATTGGTGTCTTCTTTGGTAGTAACACATAACAGGAGCTGTGAATCCATGTCTAAAGTACAATGTATGTGAAAAATAACACAAAGAAATGAATGCCCAATAGTTTGACAAAGACTAGTGGTTGAATTAGTGTATGGAAAGTGTTAAAACACCTGCATTTGAAATACCCTAGGATGTCTACTTTTCAAAAATATATGGTTTTATGGGGGTAAATTACATTGGCCGGCTTCAGAAATGTCTTAAATAGAACATGGGTGCATGGGATGTGAAAATGGGAAGTGTAAAAAATGGAATGCGCTTCCTAAAAATAAGGCCTTCTAGCCCCCAGAGAACCCAACACACCTATACATGGGTGGTATCACTGTACTCAGGAGATGTTGTTGAACACATATTGAGGTGTTTTTTGGCAGTAACACATAACAGGAACTGAGAATCCATGCCTAAAGTACAATGTGTGTGAAAAATAACACAAAAAAATGACTACCCAAAAGTTTGACAAAGACTGGTGGTTAAATAAGTTCATGGAAAGTGTGAAAATACCAGCATTTCAAATACCCTAGGGGGTCTACTTCTCAAAAATATATGGTTTTATGGGGGTACATTTCATTGACCGGCTTCAGAAATGTCCCAAATAGGACATGGGTGCATGATGACCGATGTGAAAATTCCAAGTTGAAAAACTGGAATGCGCTTCCTAAAAATAAGGCCTTCTAGCCCCCAGAGAACCCAACACACCTATACATGGGTGGTATCACTGTACTCAGGAGATGTTGTTGAACACATATTGAGGTGTTTTTTGGCAGTAACACATAACAGGAACTGAGAATCCATGCCTAAAGTACAATGTGTGTGAAAAATAACACAAAAAAATGACTACCCAAAAGTTTGACAAAGACTGGTGGTTGAATTAGTGCATGGAAAGTGTTAAAATACCAGCATTTGAAATACCCTAGGGTGTCTACTTTTCAAAAATATATGGTTTGATGGGGGTAAATTCCATTGGCCAGCTTCAGAAATGTCCCAAATAGGACATGGGTGCATGATGACCGATGTGAAAATTCCAAGTTGAAAAACTGGAATGCGCTTCCTAAAATTAAGGCCTTTTAGCCCCCAGAGAACCCGACACACCTATACATGGGTGGTATCACTGTACTCAGGAGATGTTGTTGAACACATATTGAGGTGTTTTTTTGGCAGTAACACATAACAGGAACTGAGAATCCATGCCTAAAGTCCAATGTGTGTGAAAAATAACACAAAAAAATGACTACACAAAAGTTTGACAAAGACTGGTGGTTAAATAAGTTCATGGAAAGTGTGAAAATACCAGCATTTCAAATACCCTAGGGGGTCTACTTCTCAAAAATATATGGTTTTATGGGGGTAAATTTCATTGACCGGCTTCAGAAATGTCCCAAATAGGACATGGGTGCATGATGACCGATGTGAAAATTCCAAGTTGAGAAACTGGAATGCGCTTCCTAAAAATAAGGCCTTCTAGCCCCCAGAGAACCCAACACACCTATACATGGGTGGTATCACTGTACTCAGGAGATGTTGTTGAAAACATATTGAGGTGTTTTTTGGCAGTAACACATAACAGGAACTGAGAATCCATGCCTAAAGTACAATGTGTGTGAAAAATAACACAAAAAAATGACTACCCAAAAGTTTGACAAAGACTGGTGGTTGAATTAGTGCATGGAAAGTGTTAAAATACCAGCATTTGAAATACCCTAGGGTGTCTACTTTTCAAAAATATATGGTTTGATGGGGGTAAATTCCATTGGCCAGCTTCAGAAATGTCCCAAATAGGACATGGGTGCATGATGACCGATGTGAAAATTCCAAGTTGAAAAACTGGAATGCGCTTCCTAAAATTAAGGCCTTTTAGCCCCCAGAGAACCCGACACACCTATACATGGGTGGTATCACTGTACTCAGGAGATGTTGTTGAACACATATTGAGGTGTTTTTTGGCAGTAACACATAACAGGAACTGAGAATCCATGCCTAAAGTACAATGTGTGTGAAAAATAACACAAAAAAATGACTACCCAAAAGTTTGACAAAGACTGGTGGTTAAATAAGTTCATGGAAAGTGTGAAAATACCAGCATTTCAAATACCCTAGGGGGTCTACTTCTCAAAAATATATGGTTTTATGGGGGTAAATTTCATTGACCGGCTTCAGAAATGTCCCAAATAGGACATGGGTGCATGATGACCGATGTGAAAATTCCAAGTTGAAAAACTGGAATGCGCTTCCTAAAAATAAGGCCTTCTAGCCCCCAGAGAACCCAACACACCTATACATGGGTGGTATCACTGTACTCAGGAGATGTTGTTGAACACATATTGAGGTGTTTTTTGGCAGTAACACATAACAGGAACTGAGAATCCATGCCTAAAGTACAATGTGTGTGAAAAATAACACAAAAAAATGACTACCCAAAAGTTTGACAAAGACTGGTGGTTAAATAAGTTCATGGAAAGTGTGAAAATACCAGCATTTCAAATACCCTAGGGGGTCTACTTCTCAAAAATATATGGTTTTATGGGGGTAAATTTCATTGACCGGCTTCAGAAATGTCCCAAATAGGACATGGGTGAATGACCGATGTGAAAATTCCAAGTTGAAAAACTGGAATGCGCTTCCTAAAAATAAGGCCTTCTAGCCCCCAGAGAACCCAACACACCTATACATGGGTGGTATCACTGTACTCAGGAGATGTTGTTGAACACATATTGAGGTGTTTTTTGGCAGTAACACATAACAGGAACTGAGAATCCATGCCTAAAGTACAATGTGTGTGAAAAATAACACAAAAAAATGACTACCCAAAAGTTTGACAAAGACTGGTGGTTAAATAAGTTCATGGAAAGTGTGAAAATACCAGAATTTCAAATACCCTAGGGGGTCTACTTCTCAAAAATATATGGTTTGATGGGGGTAAATTCCATTGACCAGCTTCAGAAATGTCCCAAATAGGACATGGGTGCATGATGACCGATGTGAAAATTCCAAGTTGAAAAACTGGAATGCGCTTCCTAAAATTAAGGCCTTTTAGCCCCCAGAGAACCCGACACACCTATACATGGGTGGTATCACTGTACTCAGGAGATGTTGTTGAACACATATTGAGGGATTTTTTGGTAGTAACACATAACAGGAACTGAGAATCCATGCCTAAAGTACAATGTGTGTGAAAAATAACACAAAATAATGACTACCCAAAAGTTTGACAAAGACTGGTGGTTGAATTAGTGCATGGAAAGTGTTAAAATACAAGCATTTGAAATACCCTAGGGTGTCTACTTTTCAAAAATATATGGTTTGATGGGGGTAAATTCCATTGACCAGCTTCAGAAATGTCCCAAATAGGACATGGGTGCATGATGACCGATGTGAAAATTCCAAGTTGAAAAACTGGAATGCGCTTCCTAAAATTAAGGCCTTTTAGCCCCCAGAGAACCCGACACACCTATACATGGGTGGTATCACTGTACTCAGGAGATGTTGTTGAACACATATTGAGGTTTTTTTTGGTAGTAACACATAACAGGAACTGAGAATCCATGCCTAAAGTACAATGTGTGTGAAAAATAACACAAAATAATGACTACCCAAAAGTTTGACAAAGACTGGTGGTTGAATTAGTGCATGGAAAGTGTTAAAATACAAGCATTTGAAATACCCTAGGGTGTCTACTTTTCAAAAATATATGGTTTGATGGGGGTAAATTCCATTGACCAGCTTCAGAAATGTCCCAAATAGGACATGGGTGCATGATGACCGATGTGAAAATTCCAAGTTGAAAAACTGGAATACGCTCCCTAAAAATAAGAGCTTTTAGCCCCCCGAGAACCCGACACACCTATACATGGGTGGTATCACTGTACCCAGGAGATGCTGCTGAAGACATATGAGGGTGTTATTTGGCAGTAACCCTTAATGTTATCAGTAAATGTATTCTTAAATTGCTATTTTGTAAAAAAATCAAATTATTTTTTTTCCCCCCCCAAACTTTGGCATAGATTGGTGGTAAAATGGTTGCATGAAAAAAGTCAAAATACCCCAAGTTTAATACCTTAGGTTGTCTTCTTTTAAAAAATATATACATTTGAAGGGTTATTCAGGGATTCATGACAGATATTGGTGTTACAATGTAACTATCGCCAATTTTGAAAAAACATGGTTTTGAAATAGCAAAGCGCTACTTGTACTTATTGCCCTATAACTTGCAAAAAAAGCAAAGAACATGTAAACATTGGGTATTTATAAACTCAGGACAAAATTTAGAAACTGTTTAGCATTGGTATTTTATGGTGGTTGTAGATGTGTAAGAGATTTTGGGGCTCAAAGTTAGAAAAAGTGCATTTTTTTTCATTTTTTCCTCATATTTTATATTTTTTTTTATAGTAAATTATAAGATATGATGAAAATAATCATATCTTTAGAAAGTCCATTTAATGGCGAGAAAAACAGTATATAATATGTGTGGGTACAGTAAATGAGTAAGAGGAAAATTACAGTTAAACACAAACATCGCAGAAATGCAAAAATAGCCTTGGTCCCAGATGGTCAACAAATTGAAAAGTGGTCTGGTCACTAAGGGGTTAAGCAAATGTGTAGTAATAACTATAATTGTTTGGGTTATATAGTGGCTAGTTTGCTTTATCTCGTCTCCAGTGTGGGGAACCAGCACAGAGCTATGCATTCATTTATTTAAAAATGTAAATTGGAGCTTTTCCATTCTCCCCGAGAGACTGGAGTTCATTTTGCGGATTTCAGAATCCTGACCCTTCAGCATACTGCACAGTGATTATTTGATGTATACAGCCACTCATTTGTTACTATCCCTAAATGGCTACAGCACAGGTGATACAATAAACAACACTCCAGAGTATTTTGAAAGGGTGTGTCCCTGGACTGTATAAAAAAAAATATGCAAATAAAGTTATAGTTAATAGCCTTATATCACAAGCACATAAAGCTACTGTATATCACACTGCTGAGCATGTACTCTTAATTTCATGACGTTTACCATAGCTGTGTTTGTCCAGTGATTAAGTACTGAAGTATCAGAGTACTATAGAAAATGGCAATACCCTTTTGTATATATATATATATATATATATATATATATATATATATATATATATATATATATATATATAAACACACACAAATGTGTAAATAAGCTTTTAAGAGCTTCCTCTCCTCATAAGACATGAAGAAACATATTGCTTTAAACCAGAGGAAACTGGAATGTTAGACCAGTAAAAAGCATTACTACTCACTGAAATAATATAAATATATATATATATATATATATATATATATATATATATATATATATATATATATATATATATATACAATGTGATCAATTGAAACAAGATCTCCTAAAATGTACAGTTATATCCTTACCGAGGAGTTGCAGACAAGTTGTACAGTTGTGTGAAAAACACACAAAACAATTTCATTAATACAAGGTTTGAGGATTAAGCTTATTTTAACGCTTTGTTTTCCATAGGAAGTTTACCCTGTTAGTTCTACAGATCTCAGCACATAGCTCTCATGTATTGATGCAGTTGGCAGGCAGCCAGCTCATTGCAACTTTAATTTGAGTCTGTGTCTGGTCCAGTCCCACAAAGTCTGACATCAGACGGCTCTTGGAGAGGCTCAGCTGAGCTTCCTGCACTCTCTTTACAGCCCAGAAAACTTTTTTGTCTTCTTCTTAGTTTTATTTGCAGCAATATTTACTTTGTTCAATTATTAGTTTGCCCCAGATGTCTGCAGAACCCCTGGTCCCTCCGGATTGTGAAGCATCTAGAGCCAGATTAACCCCCTTCTTCCTGAACTGTGGCTCCCTCCCGGTGTTCCTAAAGGGAGCTGAGCACCGGAACTCTGAGCCCTACCCGGATACTGCTGGATCCCCGAGTTGGTAAACAAGTGAGTGAAATACGTTGTCAGATCGTGTGTTCCTACCCTAAATACAATGTCATTAGTACAACTAGTAGCAGAACTTTGAATGTCGGGCTATAAATGGTTAATTAGCAACTGTCAATTTCCCAGTTAAACAAATACAAACAATAAGACACATAAAGAAAAACTGCATTTAAATAACTGTATCTCACTCTGGCCAATGCCAGTATAGAAACAATCAGCATCCAGATGTTTACACTTTGCAGATGTGCTGAAATGTCATACATTTAAATAAACAAAGAAAATACAACATAAAGGGGGGTAGTTTAGAGAATAGTGTTTACTGATTTTTAGAAATAGCAATTCCCTGTACAATTTGACTCACAAAATACAGTAAAATAATTATATATATATACATTTAAAGAGAAAAGAGTGACAAGTTGGCTATAAACTTTCTTCAACATATATTGGGAAGGGGCTTTCATCTTGATGTCTCATTGGAAATATCAATTTTTTTATAACTATTAGCACTAACAGCTGGCATTTCAAAATGTGATTGACTTATAAACTGGCCGAATTTTTTTTCTCCTAAATTAAGTATTGTTTTTAAAGGCTGTCTACTTGCATTATGAATCAGAGAACAGTTTAAGTGTTCAAAGCTGCCCATACACAGGCTGCTGTTTATATTTTATGTACTCACAGTGCTATAAATAATGTTTTTTTATGAAGCCTATGGAGTTACTCATTTATTCAAGGTGAAATGCTTATATGAGCTGCCTATTATTACTGTGATGTTTGAGAACATTCTTCCAAATGCACCTAAATCTTGTTTTGCAAAACTGTATAGGCTTAAACCACAATAAATTACTTTGAGTTTGTAAAGGAACTATAATCGTATTATTTTATATAGAATTTTAACTTAGCCTCTATTATTTTCCCACTCAAAAGATTTCCAGTCTGGGAAAAAGAAGTGAAGAAAAAATAATAATAAAAAACACACAGTAAACATAAACTTGCTGAAACAGGAAATCATATTCCTTTGGGGATATAGGTTTCATTTTTAAATATATTTTGTCTAAACAGGATTTTTATTCCAGGAAGACTTGCAAATTCAAGTTCCAAACTTTTTAGGCTTTGAAATAAAGCTATGATTTTCAAAGTATTTGTTGCTGACCATACTTGGTGGTGATGTATTATTGCTCTGTTAATTTTTAAACTAGTCATATCCAAAAAGTTCTTAATCTTCAGTGGCCTTGAGGGATTTAAAGCTTCCCCACTTTTGAATATTAAAGAATCGCGAAGGCTTCTCTCCAACACGGAAAAGAAAAAGTTGCCATGGCAACATCTCATGACAATGCAAGAAAAATAAGCTGACATAAAATTGAACTTGTTCAAAAAAAAAAAAAAATACAAACACATTTTGGCAGCAAAGAACAATCATGATTGAAAATACCAGATTTTAAGGTCACAAATCATTAAAGGGACAGTAAAGTCAAAATTAAACTTTCAGGATTCAGAGAACATGCAATGTATATGAAACCCAAATTTTCTTTCTTTCATGATTAGCTAGCTGCTAATTGGTGACTGGTGTGTATATATATACAGTATATATATATATATATATATATATATATATATATATATATATATATATATATATATATATATATAGAGAGAGAGAGAGAGAGAGAGAGAGAGAGAGAGAGAGGGAGAATACCTTGTGTAGTTCATTAACAAATCTAGACAGGCCAGAAGGCTTTAGAATATGTGAGTGGGGATTCTTGGAGTTTTAACAATAACAGATGCTGTTCCTTATTATATATTACATTCAATATACCTTAAATTAAAGTATAGCATTTATATATTAACTAGGACAGACACGTGATGTGGATTCTAAAGAAACAGAACACAAACAACTAGTTAAACTAATTGTATAAGGAATACAATAAAGTTTGTAGCATTGAATTCCACAAAATCAATATCAATATTACTCCAAGGAAAATTGTTTAGGATAAATACTCTAATTTAAAAGTTCCATACCATTCATACTTTAAATCTTTATTATATAAACTAGGAACACACATTCACACAGTAGCAGAAGAATATAAAAGCACTTAAACCTAGTTTTAAGGTAAGAATTAGAGGTTCAAATATTCATTCACCATTAATAAACATGGGCCCACTGATATTGTAATATAGAGTAAGCTAAGCCCTTACAATCCTAGGGCTGAATTACTTTTAATTTTTAAATATCTAGTACAGTGGGCACCAGGATTAGGTATCTCTTATTGTTGAACCATAGTATTAAATTTACAACTTAGGTAAGCAGTTTAAAAAAGACAGACAGGAGAGACACGGCTGCTCCTGCTGGACCCCTGACGCGCGTTTCACAGAATGCTCCCTCTGAGGAAGCGTTCTGTGAAACGCGCGTCAGGGGTTCAGCAGGAGCAGCCGTGTCTCTCCTGTCTGTCTTTTTTAAACTGCTTACCTAAGTTGTAAATTTAATACTATGGTTCAACAATAAGAGATACCTAATCCTGGTGCCCACTGTACTAGATATTTAAAAATTAAAAGTAATTCAGCCCTCGGATTGTAAGGGCTTAGCTTACTCTATATTACAATATCAGTGGGCCCATGTTTATTAATGGTGAATGAATATTTAAACCTCTAATTCTTACCTTAAAACTAGGTTTAAGTGCTTTTATATTCTTCTGCTACTGTGTGAATGTGTGTTCCTAGTTTATATAATAAAGATTTAAAGTATGAATGGTATGGAACTTTTTAAATTAGAGTATTTATCCTAAACAATTTTCCTTGGAGTAATATTGATATTGATTTTGTGGAATTCAATGCTACAAACTTTATTGTATTCCTTATACAATTAGTTTAACTAGGCCAGAAGGCTTGTTTTCCCCCCCCAGAAAACCTCTGAATTACATTGTTTCCAATGCAGCAAATGATTCTGGGTAAGATATGCAAATTAGGTTCACAATGACACACCTTTTTACTTCAAGTCTGCTTTTCAGCAGATCCCCTTTACGCCAAAGCATTGCGTAAAAGGAATCTGCTGAAAAGCAGACTTGAAGTAAAAAGGTGTGTCATTGTGAACCTAATTTGCATATCTTACCCAGAATCATTTGTTGCATTGGAAACAATGTAATTCAGAGGTTTTCTGGGGGGGGGGGGGGAAACAAGCCTTCTGGTCTGTCTAGATTTGTTAATGAACTACACAATGAGTTATTTTCTCTATATTTTGTGCGTAGTGGAGGAGTGGAGGATTTTAAACTCACCTTTTACCTCCCCCTAATTTTAAATAATTTTACATATACATACATATATATATATACAGGTAGCCCTCAGTTTATGCCGGGGTTAGGTTCCAGAAGGAATGGTTGTAAATCGAAACTGTTGTAAATTGATACCCAGTTTATAATGTAAGTCAATGGGAAGTGAAGGAGATAGGTTCCAGGCCCCTCTCAAAATTGTCATAAGTAACACCTAAATCATTATTTTAAAAGCTTTGAAATGAAGACTTTAAATGCTAGACAGCATTATAAACCTAATAAAATAATCACAATACACAGAATATATAATTAAACTTAAGTTAAATAAACAAAAACTTTTGCTAGACAGCATTATAAACCTAATAAAATAATCACACAACACAGACTTCACTTGCATTTTTCTGCAAACAGTTCTTTCTATGCATTCCAATCTGGACTGAGTCGATAGCTCAGGTCTGGTTAAACTGATTAATTTCAGCTTGCTTGGCTTTGCTGCGACACAAGCGGACAGCTCCACCTACTGGCTATTTTAATAAATGCACTGCTTCTCAATGCTTTTCAATAGCAGTCACATGACTGGAAACAAAAGGTTGTTATTCTGAAACGGTGTAAATTGAACCGTTGTAAAACGAGGGCCACCTGTATATATATGTACAGTAAATATACATATATATGTACTGTATATATATATATATATATATATATATATATATATATATATATATATACATATAAACATATATATATATATATACACACATATATATATATATATATATATATAGTATCTCACAAAAGTGAGTATATCCCTCACATTTTTGTAAATATGTTATTATATCTTTTCATGTGACAACACTGAAGAAATTACACTTTGCTACAACGTAAAGTAGTGAGTGTACAGCCTGTATAACAGGGTAAATTTGCTGTCACCTCAAAATAACTCAACACACAGCCATTAATGTCTATACCGTTGGCAAATAAAGTGAGTACACCCTTAAGTGGAAATGACAAAATTGGGCCCATTTAGCCATTTTCTCTCCCCGGTGTCATGTGACTCATTAGTTTTACAAGGTCTTAGGTGTAAAAGGGGAGCAGGTGTGTTAAATTTAGGGTTATCGCTCTCACACTCTCTCATTCTGGTCACTAGAAGTTCAGCATAACACCTCATGGCAAAGAACTCTCTGAGGATCTGAAAAAAAGAATTGTTGCTCTGCATAAAGATGCCCTAGGCTATAAGAAGATTGCCAAGACCCTGAAACTGAGCTGCAGCACTGTGGGCAAGACCATAGAGCGGTTTCACGGGACAGGTTCCACTCAGAACAGGCCTCGCCATAGTTGACCGAAAAAGTTGAGTGCACATGCTCAGCATCATATTCAGAGGTTTTTTTTGGAAAATATACGTATGAGTGCTGCCAGCATTTCTGCAGAGGTTGAAGGGGTGGGGGGTCAACCTGTCAGTGCTCAGACCATACTCAGCACACTGCATCAAATTGGTCTGCATGACTGTCATCCCATCAGGAAGTCTCTTCTAAAGATGAAGCACAAGAAAGCCCGCAAACAGTTTGCTGAAGACAAGCAGACTAAGGATATGGATTACTGGAACCATGTCATGTGGTCTGATGAGACCAAGATAAACTTATTTGGTTCAGATTGTGTCAAGCGTGTGTGGCGGCAACCAGGTGAGGAGTACAAAGACAAGTGTGTCTTGTCTACAGTCAAGCATGGTGGTGGGAGTGTCATGGTCTGGGCCTGTATGAGTGCTGCCAGTACTGGGGAGCTGCAGTTCATTGAGGGAACCATGAATGTACTGTGACATACTGAAGCAGAGCATGATCCTCTCCCTTTGGAGACTAGGCCGCAGGGCACTATTCCAACATGATACCGACCCCAAACACACCTCCAAGACAACCACTGAATTGCTAAAGAAGCTGAGGGTAAAGATAATGGACTGACCAAGCATGTCTCCAAACCTAAACTCTATTGAGCATCTGTGGGGCATCCTCAAACTAAAGATGGGGGAGCGCAAGGTCTCTAACATCCACCAGCTCTGTTATGTCGTCATGGAGGAGTGGAAAAGGACTCCAGTGGCAACCTGTGAAGCTCTGGTGAACTCCATACCCAAGAGGGTTAAGGCAGTGCTGGAAAATAATGGCAGCCGCACAAAATAGTGACACTTTGGGCCCAATTTGGACATTTCCACTTAGGGGTGTGCTCACTTTTGTTGCCAACGGTTTAGACGTTAATGGCTGTGTGTTGAGTTATTTTGAGGGGGGCAGCAAATTTATACTGTTATACAGGCTGTACACTCACTACTTTACATTGTAGCAAAGTGTTATTTCTTCAGAGTTGTCACATGGAAAGATATAATAAAATATTTACAAAAATGTGGGGGGTGTACTTACTTTTGTGAGATACTGTATATGCCTCCTTTTGTATGCTCCATAAATAGAATGAAGTGAAAAAACAGAGCAGCCCAAACGCTCCATTAAAAATGTTAAAAACTAAATTTTTATTCCAATTTGCAATAAAAACATAAGCAATCAAAAAAGTAGTGCATTACTGGTAATTCAAAATGGACACCAAGAGTAATTAAACAAATTTGATAGTAGAAGTAAATTGTGTTGTTTGAAAGTGTATAAAAGTGTTTGCCCTATCTGAATCATAAAAGAAAAAGTTTGGGTTTCATATCTCTTTAAATAACTTTTAGTTTTACTTTTTACTTTTGTTGTCTTATTTGCTTTGTACTCTTGGAATCGTTTACTGAAAAGCATTCCTAGCTAGGCTCACCCGATGTGAACCACCAAAAAGTTTATATCTGTTTTGCTTGGTTTTTTAATGTTGTTTTGACACATAATGACAATACCAGAACAAGTCATGATCTCAAGTTGAAGTGTAGAAGGTACTGGAAATGTTTGTATGAACACTCCTTTACAGAAATGGTGAAGGATTTATGTAATAGCCTTCCAGTAGAGGTGGTAAGCACAAAGACTGTAATGGAATTGGCATAAGCCTGAGATTTGCCACAGGCTATCCTACACATAATGACTATTCATCTGTAGGTTGGAGGCAATTATGGAGTCAGCCTTCTATTTAATTAGTGATGCAGTGTGCTCAGCTGTAACTGGGTTTAAATAAGTCAATTTGTGAGCCATGGCAGTAGAGGCGAGTCACATATTTAATATAATTATGGTTTACACAAAGAAAAATGGAAGTACAATGATTTGCATTTGTACTGACTATGATAATCTTCTAAGTGGAGGAGAGAAATGATGTTGCAAAGAATTCTGGGACCTAACATTGAGGTTCGACAGTCAATTTATATGTATAGGTTAATAAGGTAGAACCAACAGTAGTATAAGTGCAATGATTATTTGTAGTTACTTTATGCACTTATAGAGGGGTAATTGCACTAAGGAGACTCACTTGTTTATGAATTGCAAAAGGAGGCAACAAAAAACTAACCCCTGACAAAAATAGAAAATAGTTACATAGTATAGATTGAGTTACAACAGGGTGAATTGAATATTGCTATTCAAAATCTCACTTTATTAAACAGAATCAAGACACACTGGTATTTAAAAACACTTAAACACTGCTGCAAATTAATATTAAATACTCTGAAATGGATCGCTCACTGGCTAAATACTATATAGGGAGTATAGTAGTTAGGGCTATAGTGGAGATCAGATGCTAAGGTGATGTTAATACATCATATACCGATCCAAGCTGTTGGATATATCATTGACACATCCGAGGAAACAGTCATATAGAATCCCCTTTAATTACTTCTCAACTAAACTCCTTCTATAGCAGGAGTTGTTTTTACAATTATTATCTTGTCCTGTGCTAGTTTATGATATCAATATCCCTTGTATAATAGTCAGAGTTGGCGATCACAGATACGAAAACACAATTCAGCCACACATGTAAATATTTTGTTAGCTGTCAGAGTAAGCAAGTTAAAAAGGGAGAGACAACGCTCTCAGAGGCCGGTCGGACCGGTCCCCTGACACGTGTTTCACTGTCACCCTTTATCAGAGGGGATACGCGCCGGCCGTTTGGCCTTTTATCAATTAACAGGTCGCTCCTTGTTATGATCATTGGTTGAATGAGGGGTCAATTCATTAGGCTGAGGAGGAACACTAGGGACATTAATGTGTATATGCGTCAATCAATGGACCTATGTGAAAGACTAGAAGCAAGGGGATATGATCGCCAAAAATTGAATGTAGTAAGAATGGAAATAAGCCAGTATCACAAGCCTATACAGACAAAGAGCTCTAAAGATAAAGGTGTGAAACAGGGTGATGTCTTATTCATCACAGAGTACACCAATCAATTTCCTGAAATTGTCAGGATTTTAAAACAAAATTTGTCTGTCTTGGCTAATGATGAAGTTCTGAAGGACACCATTGGTCAGTGCAAATTTATATATAAAAAAAAACAGTTACCCTAGCCACCAAACTAGCACCCAGCCTAGTGCAGAAAACCAGGAAAGGTAGTTCTTGGCTCAATACAAAGGGTCATTTTAAGTGTGGAGGCAGGGGCTCTTTGACTTGTGATATTGTGGACATGGCTAAAGATTTCAGGTCCACAGTATATAACTCCTTCTATACTATTGATTTCTATGCCAATTGTAGAACAACGTTCGTGGTGTATATGTTGTAGTGCTTGATTTGCCACTGTCAGTATGTTGGGAAAAAGACAAATGGGAACCAGGGCTCGTGAACATTAAGACGATGTGAAAAACTACAACAAAGATTCCACAGTGGCTCAGCACTTCACAAATGTTGGTAAATTTTCTATTAAGGCAATTGATGTGGCAAAAATGCCAGTTAGAGGAGGGAATAAATCCAAGATATTGGATAAGAAAGAGCTCTACTGGATTTTTAAATTAAAAACAAGAATCCCCAATGGTATGAATAAGAATGGGACATTAGCTATTTTGTGTAATTTTGAAATCAATTTATACAATAGTGTTTGGTTATATTATATGTAATATGGTTTTTAAAAACAGATATAACAGAGGTATGTGTTGTTCACACTAACTTTTGTATCATAATCCTAAATAATGTCTAATTTTTTTAGGATTTTTTTTGGCCATTTAACCTCAAGCACATAGCTGTGTAAAAACTTTTTGTTCTTACATCCAAAGTTTGAATTTCAGCAGACACCCTATGATCATTAATAATAATGATATGGTACATTTTTAATTCAAGTTTCTACCTCAGCATATGAATTGGATAATAATTTTTGTTTTATTTGTGCAGTTAGTGTACATAACAGACATACACATGTTTTCTTTTTTCTTTTTCCCATGTACTCTGTGTTTAATACCAAAGTGGGCAAATGTGAGGGCACCTGTTCCCTATCTAAAGATGTCTAATTTGTACACTACCTAAGTCTATGATTAAGCGCCAATAGAGGGCGAAACGTGGCAGACTGCCTTATGTCCTACCATGTCTGCCTAGGTATGTGTTTGAATAAATATTGAATTTTTCTTGAGACCCGTTGTGCAGCCGTATCGTTTTTGTTGATGGATACGGTTCTTGATTGGTTCAAATGGATGTCAATCAAAGTATATCACCCAATGGCAGTTTATAGATATTTGAATTGCTGTTTCTATTTGTGTGTTATCAGCTGTCATATTTGGTGATTATGGATACTTTTTAAATGATCATATTCAGAAGATATTTGGCACTTTAGTACTTATATCGTGTGTCAATCTTGTACGATATTAGTAAGTTTTTTTAATCCCTAAAGGACAGAGGTTTTCCCCAGCTTTCATGCTGGGGAAAATGTTGGCATTTTTGCTCAGTATTTGTTTCACCATTATTATCTGCTCTCTTGTAAAGTGCACCCATACATATTATACACTGTTTTAACAGGCAAACAGGGATATCTTGTGATACCTACAGATATATAAAATACATACATTTAAAGGGACAATAAACACTAAATAAATGCTAGATAGAATGAGGAATTTAAATAAAAGATATTCTGAAAATAACATGTAGATGTAAAAACCCAACATTTTTCTTTCATGATTCAGATAGAGAATATAATTTGAAACAACTTTCTAATTTACTTCTATTATCTAATTTGTTTAATTCTCTTGGTATCATTTGTTGAAGGAGCAGCAATGCACTACTGGTTTCTAACTGAACAAATGTGTGAGCCAATAACAGTCATTATATATCTGCATCCACAAATCAGCAGCTAGAACCTAGGTTCTTTGCTGCTCCTGAGCTTTCATAGATAAACCTTTCAGCAAAGGATAACAAGAGATGGAAGCAAATTAAATAACAAAAGTGCATTGGATAGTTGTTTAAAATTGTATTATCTATCTGAATCATGAAAGAAAAGTTTTGGGTTTCATATCCCTTTAACCCCTAAACGACCAACGACGTACAGGGTACGTCCTACAAAAACTAGTTGTTAACGACCAAGGACGTACCCTGTACATGGTAAGTGTTTCCAAGAGGTGGAAGCGATACTATTTGCTTTCATGTTATTGCAGGGATGCCTCGATATTGAGGCATCCTGCAATAACATTTGTTAGCCATCCAATGCAGAGAGTCACTCTGTGGCCCTCTCTGCATCGGCCATTGATGGTCACGATTGTTGGTGGGTGGGAGCTGATGCAGGGAGGCGGGTGGGTGGCCATCGATGGGGGATGTGCATCAGAGGGGGGCTGGATCGCATGCGGGGACACCGGGGGCACGCAAGGTGGCGCGTGCGAGCATGGGGGCAGGAGCGGGTGGGAATGCTACACAATTTCTTAGATAAGGTGGGAGAGAGGAGAGGGGGATTTTTTTATCTAAGGGATCTGGGCGGGGGTGGGGGGTTGGTTATTAAGGGGGGAAGCTACACTACAGAAAAATATTTTAAAATTATATTTAAAAAAAAATATATTAAAAAAATACCATATTTTATGGCAAACTGGGTACTGGCAGACAGCTGCCAGTACCCACGATGGTGCACAATACGGTAGAGGGGGAGGGTTAGAGAGCTGTTGGGGGGGGGGGGGAATCAGGTAGGTTGGGGGCTAAGGGGGGATCATACACAGCAGAATATGTTTTAAAAAACATAATATATATATATATATATATATATATATATATATTATATATATATATTTTTAAAAAAAACACCTTTTATTTTAGTACTGGCAGACTTTCTGCCAGTATGTAAGATGGCAGGGACAGTTGTGGGGTGGGGGAGGGAAGAGAGCTGTTTGGGAGGGATCAGGGCGTGGGATGTGTCAGGTGGGAGACTGATTTCTACACTAAAGCTAAAATTAACCCTGCAAACTCCCTACAAGCTACCTAATTAACCCCTTCACTGCTGGGCATAATATAAGTGTGGTGCACAACGGCATTTAGTGGCCTTCTATTTACCAAAAAGCAATGCGAAAGCCATATACTGTATGTCTGAACAAAGGGGATCCCAGAGAAGCATTTACAACCATTTGTGCCATAATTACACAAGCTGTTTGTAAATAATTTCAGTGAGAAACCTAAAGTTTATGAAAAGTTTGCAAAAAAGTGAGCGATTTTTTTATTTGATCGCATTTGGAGGTGAAATGGTGGCATGAAATATACCAAAATGGGCCTAGATCAATACTTTGGGTTGTCTACTACACTAAAGCTAAAATTAACCCTACAAGCTCCCTTATTAACCCCTTCACTGCTGGGCATAATACACGTGTGGTGCGCAGCGGCATTTAGCGACCTTCTAATTACCAAAAAGCAACGCCAAAGCCATATATGTCTGCTATTTCTGAACAAAGGAGATCCCAGAGAAGGTTTTACGACCATTTGTCCCATAATTGCACAAGCTGTTTGTAAATAATTTTAGTGAGAAACCTAATATTGTTAAAAATGTAACGTTTTTTTTATTGAATCGCATTTGGCAGTTAAATAGTGGCATGAAATATACCAAAATGGGCCTAGATCAATACTTTGGGTTGTCTACTACACTAAAGCTAAAATTTACCCTAATAGCTCCCTAATTAACCCATTCACTGTTGGGCATAATACACGTGTGGTGCGGAGCGGCATTTAACAGACTTCTAATTACCAAAAAGAAATGCCAAAGCCATATAAGTCTGCTATTTCTGAACAAAGGGGATCCCAGAGAAGCATTTACAACCATTTGTGCCATAATTGCACAAGCTGTTTGTAAATAATTTCAGTGAGAAACCTAATGTTTGTGAAAAAGTGAACGATTATTTTTATTTGATTGCATTTGGCGGTAAAATGGTGGTAACGCTACACAATTTCTTAGATAAGGTGGGAGAGAGGAGGGTGGGGAATTTTTATCTAAGGGTTCTGGGAGGGGATGGGGTGTTGGTTATTGAGGTGGGGCAGCTACACTACAGAAAAATATTTTTAAAAATACCATAATTTATGGCAAACTGGGTACTGGCAGGCAGCTATCAGTACCCAAGATGGCACACAATAAGGTAGAGGGGGAGGGTTAGAGAGCTGTTTGGGGGGGATCAGGGAGGTTGGGGGCTAAGGGGGGATCAGGTTTTTTTTTTTTTTTTTTAAAGATGGCATGGACAGTTGTGGGGTGGGGTAGGGAAGAGAGCTGTTTGGGAGGGATCAGGGGGTGGGATGTGTCAGGTGGGAGGCTGATTTCTGCACTAAAGCTAAAATTAACCATGCAAGCTTCCTACAAGCTACCTAATTAACCCTTTCACTGCTGGGCATAATACAAGTGTGGTGCGCCGCAGCATTTAGCGGCCTTTTAATTACCAAAAAAACAACGCCAAAGCCATATATGTCTGCTAATTCTGAACAAAGGGGATCCCAGAGAAGCATTTACAACCATTGTGCCATAAGTGCACAAGCTGTTTGTAAATAATTTCAGTGAGAAACCTAAAGTTTGTGAAAAAGTGAACGATTTTTTTTATTTGATCGCATTTGATAGTAAAATGGTGGCATGAAATATACCAAAATGTGCCTAGATCAATACTTTGGGGTGTCTTCTAAAACAAAATATATACATGTCAAGGGATATTCAGGGATTCCTTGCAGATATCAGTCTTCCAATGTAACTATCACTAATTTTGAAAAAAAAAAATGGTTTGGAAATAGCAAAGTGCTACTTTGTATTTATTGCCCTATAACTTGCAAAAAAAGCAAAGAACATGTAAACATTGGGTATTTCTAAACTCAGGACAAAATTTAGAAACTATTTAGTATGGTTGTTTTTTGGTGGTTGTAGATGTGTAATTTTTTTTATAGTAATTATAAGAAATTATGAAAATAATCTAAACACAAACACCGCAGAAATTTAAATATAGCCCTGGTCCCAAACTATAAGAAAATGGAAAAGTGCTGTGGTCCTTAAGGGGTTAATTAACTGTTTAAATATTGACAAAATAAGTGTATAGTTTTAGTGTCTATAGAAACAATTGGAGCTGCCATGTTGTAATTTAGGTTACCTTCCCTGCTGTGGCCAATTAGGGAAAGTTATAAATTGGTCACTAGAGTGTGCAGCCAATGGCTGTGTGGAATATAACAGTGTTCTGCACTTCCATTTCTAACAGGACCTGAAAAGCTCACATTTACTGAATGAGATTTCATGAAAAAGGGGACAAAATAAATAATGAAAGTATATTGCAGAATTTTTATATATATACAATTTATTATTTTACATTACCATCTCAAAGTTTTTAACGTCCCTTTAATACTGAAAAATGGGGGGAGGGGATTATTTTGCAACTTTCTTTACAACCATTTATACAAAAATTGTGTAGCTAAAGGAAAATACCTCTAAATAGATTATGTTGTCTTGATTTGAGGAATATCTCATAAGTCTGGTAATTCATAGCAAATATAAGCCAATCACTACAAGGCTAGAAATATTGGTTTAACAATAAAGGGCGAGATTACAAGTGGTGTGCTATCTTTTTTTTTTTTGCTTGAGCACTAACTGCGCTCAAAGTAAAAAATTAGCACCGCCACATTAGAGTTCGTATTACAAGTTGAAAGTAAAAAGGACTTTGAGCATTGCGACTGCACTAACGCCTTCTCCCCATAGACATGGGGGCACTGAAAAAAAGAAATATTAGTTACCGCTCAAAAGCTAACCAGACACTGTGCTAAATCAACTGCACTAAAGCTGAAGGTTTGCTAGGAGTACTTGACATTCCTATGTTCTTAACATAGAAGATAACATTCTTTTTATTTTTAAACTGATATTTAAATATATATATATATATATATATATATATATATATATATATATATCAATAAAAAATTGTTGCACAGGAAATTAGCACATCTAGGCAATTATTCCCGCTTGCTTTTACCCAGTAAAACTACATATACATTGTTACCAATGCACAAGAGGATTCTGGGTAAGATATACAAATTAGATATGCAGCATCTCAAACTCTTTGCTTCAAATACTGTGTTAACACACAGCGATCTCCTAATGGGGTGAATGCAGCAAATACAGAAATCACTACTAGACAGCCTGTTTCGTTCATATTAGAACTCATCAGTAGTAGTTAGATGAATGAATGAGTTTTGCCTAGCAACAATCAGAAATCTAGCTACTGCTGATGAGTTCTAATAAGAACGAAACAGGCTGTCTAGTAGTGATTTCTGTATTTGCTCCATTCACCCCATTAACACAGTATTTGAAGCAAAGAGTTTGAGATGTTGCATATCTAATTTGCATATCTTACCCAGAATATTCGGGTATACAGGTGGCCCTCGTTTTACAACGGTTTAATTTACACCATTTCAGAATAACAACCTTTTTTTCCAGTCATGTGACTGCTATTGAAAAGCATTGAGAAGCAGTGCATTTATTAAAATAGCCAGTAGGTGGAGCTGTCCACTTGTGTTGCAGCAAAGCCAAGCAAGCTGAAATTAAATGGAATGCATAGAAATAACTGTTTGCAGAAAAATGCAAGTGAAGTCTGTGTTGTGTGATTATTTTATTAGGTTTATAATGCTGTTTAGCATTTTAAGTCTTCATTTCAAAGCTTTAAAAATAATGTATTAGGTGTTACTTATGACAATTTTGAGAGGGGCCTGGAACCTATCTCCCTCACTTCCCATTGACTTACATTATAAACTGGGTTTCAATTTACAACGGTTTTGATTTACAACCATTCCTTCTGGAACCTAACCCCGGCGTAAACTGAGGGCTACCTGTATATATATATATATATATATATATATATATATATATATATATATATATGTGTGAATATTATTTGTAAAATATATGAGGCCCATTTATCAAGCTCCAAATGGAGCTTGAGGGCCCGTGTTTCTGGCGAGTCTTCAGACTCGCCAGAAACGCAAGTTATGGAGCAGCGGTCTAAAGACCGCTGCTCCATAACCTGTCCGCCTGCTCTGAGGAGGCGGACAGAGATCGCCACAATTCAACCTGATCGAGTACAATCAGGTTGATTGACAACCCCCTGCTGGCGGCTGATTGGCTGCAAGTCTGCAGGGGGTGGCGTTGCACCAGCAGCTCACAAGAGCTGCTGGTTCAATGCTGAATACGGAGAGCGTATTGCTTCCCGCATTCAGTGATATCTGTCGGACCAGGTCCGACAGACCTTTGTTAAATAGGCCTCTATACCTATATATCTATATGAGAATATAAAATTATATATATATATAGCATGGGTTGGCCAAAGAAGAAGCCTCAGGAATGTAATCCTGAATAAAAGACAGGGAAATTCAGCACTCTTTTATTATTTGATAACAGCTCGTCTCACTCTAATAAGTCAAAATAGCAAGGTTAGGTTGAGGATGGCGCTCCCCCCTCCACTCCAAGAAAGGCACACACAGACTTAAGATTGTAAATTAATAAGTTTTTATATAATTAAATGCAAGTTAAGTACATAAACCTAATGAAAATAAATAAAACAGAACTGAAAGAAATAATAAACAAAACAAATGAACCTGACCGGTCAGGGGTACATGCATTAGTCACTAGTAAAACATCAACAAAATCATTTATAATAGACCATATTCAAGGTCTAGGCCTAGATGGGCCCTGTCATTAGCTCCGCTCGTGAGCGTAATAATTGGAGCTAAATCTTAAATAGAACCGTGTCAGGGATTCAAAAAGGCCAAAAGGTTGAATATTAGTATCTCATAGCAAGCCTGGATGAAGGATATGTTAGTGTGCAAGCTCAGTGATATAAACAGCGTTTCAAACTTATACCTCATAAGTCCACTTCAGTCACGCTACACCCGGCTGCACACAGCACCCCTGTGGGGGGGGAGTAACGCTGGGCAGGTTTTCAAACGGAATCTAAGCAGACTGTAAAGTGGATCAAATGGATATGTACAGCGTATTATGCATACATGGAATATAACACATCAGTAACCACTCTTGATGAAATGGCATGTATGGCACTGCTACAGGCCCCACCATAGACTGTTAATGCGGCCCAGAACTTCGCCAGTCCCATACATTCACTGTAAAAGCGTTCAAGTTTCAGAGATAGCCAGCATGTATAATACGTCAGATATAGGTAATGCAGATGACGTCACTTATACAAAGTACCATCGGCAACTTCAACCGAGATTGACTATCTATAGTTAGCAAGAAGGTCTTATGTCCGCATATTCTTTATCCAATTCACAAGCTGGCAGAGTAAGTAATGCCATTTAGGACAACAGTTTTTATACGACCTGTCTGTGTGTTCTCCTCAATTCCTTCAGCACCAGGTAATTTCAGTGTAGGCATACGCTATACATAGAGACAGCGCGGCGTCTTTGCAAGAGATTTCAATTGACAGCGGCAAGTGCATGCATCATGTGACCGGCCAGGATAGCCAATGCCTACGCGCGTTTCACCCGCTCGTCTTCACTTCAGACCGGGCTTCGTCAGGGCGGTATTCTGGTTACGTCAATGCGTCCTCCTTTATAGTAGTCACAAGTTCGCCTCTGCTGGTGGGTGAAATTATTGCATGTCTTACCCAAGCAGCTCTTCCAGTGAGGATTTCCAGACCACTTGGGATACACTTCAAAGTTAAAATGTAAATCAATTGTCTAGAAATAAGCAATTTAACTAAGGTTTCAACAATATTAACTAAAACAATTTAACCAGATACAATGTGTACTCAGCCTTTCAAGACTTGTATATGATACATTATACACATGCATATGTATCTGATTCAGATTCGCAAGGTTTTTAAAGAAATAAAGAAAAAATGTAAAAAATGCTTATACAAAGAGTGTATATCATCTCCAATGTTTGTCATTTTCACTTTGTGTTAAAGCTGGCCTACCATTATTTTAAAGGAAACAAGCCATATCAAGTTTGTCATTAAGTCCCTGAGGAATCTGGGAAATTCATGATGCCCCTATCGATGCCTAAAAATCTTAGAGAGTCAGGATCACAGGTGTGAACATATTCAAAGTGTTTTGATACATTACTTTTAGGGTTTTTATTCTTAATGTCGTCCCGATGTTCGGTGATTCTATCCTTTATGGCTCTTCTTGTTTTCCCTACATAAAAGAGGGGACAGCTACAGGCAAGAAGGTATATAACACCTTCGGTGTTACAATTTACAAAATATTTAAGTTTGTAAGTTTTACCTGTATTAGTGCTGAATTCTTTGGTTTTGAGCATGTACCTACATGCTACACATTTGCCACAAGGAGAATTACCTACAGATCTATGCTTAGTTAGCCAATCCAATTGCTTGGGTTGTGATTTATATTTATAGGCATCGATAGGGGCATCATGAATGGAAGAGGAGGGGACAACGACAAGGTCCTCCTCTGCAAGGAATGTAGGTGGATCTCAATTCTTGAGACCCAGATTCCTCAGGGACTTAATGACAAACTTGATATGGCTTGTTTCCTTTAAAATAATGGTAGGCCAGCTTTAACACGAAGTGAAAATGACAAACATTGGGGATGATATACACTCTTTGTATAAGCATTTTTTACATTTTTTCTTTATTTCTTTAAAAACCTTGTGAATCTGAATCAGATACATATGCATGTGTATAATGTATCATATACAGGTCTTGAAAGGCTGAGTACACATTGTATCTGGTTAAATTGTTTTAGTTAATATTGTTGAAACCTTAGTTAAATTGCTTATTTCTAGACAATTGATTTACATTTTAACTTTGAAGTGTATCCCAAGTGGTCTGGAAATCCTCACTGGAAGAGCTGCTTGGGTAAGACATGCAATAATTTCACCCACCAGCAGAGGCGAACTTGTGACTACTATAAAGGAGGACGCATTGACGTAACCAGAATACCGCCCTGACGAAGCCCGGTCTGAAGTGAAGACGAGCGGGTGAAACGCGCGTAGGCATTGGCTATCCTGGCAGGTCACATGATGCATGCACTTGCCGCTGTCAATTGAAATCTCTTGCAAAGACGCCGTGCTGTCTCTATGTATAGCGTATGCCTACACTGAAATTACCTGGTGCTGAAGGAATTGAGGAGAACGCACAGACAGGTCGTATAAAAACTGTTGTCCTAAATGGCATTACTTACTCTGCCAGCTTCTGAATTGGATAAAGAATATGCGGACATAAGACCTTCTTGCTAACTATAGATTGTCAATCTCGGTTGAAGTTGCCGATGGTACTTTGTATAAGTGACGTCATCTGCATTACCTATATCTGACGTATTATACATGCTGACTATCTCTGAAACTTGAAAGCTTTTACAGTGAATGTATGGGACTGGCGAAGTTCTGGGCCGCATTAACTAACCTGACTGCATGATGAACTTGCTCTAACAACAGCTATTGCTTTAACCAACACCTGCATGACCTTCCACACACTTGCCTAACAGTCTATGGTGGGGCCTGTAGCAGTGCCATGCATGTCATTTCATCAAGAGTGGTTACTGATGTGTTATATTCCATGTATGCATAATACGCTGTACATATCCATTTGATCCACTTTACAGTCTGCTTAGATCCCCTTTGAAAACCTGCCCAGCGTTACTCCCCCCCACAGGGGTGCTGTGTGCAGCCGGGTGTAGCGTGACTGAAGTGGACTTATGAGGTATAAGTTTGAAACGCTGTTTATATCACTGAGCTTGCACACTAACATATCCTTCATCCAGGCTTGCTATGAGATACTAATATTCAACCTTTTGGCCTTTTTGAATCCCTGACACGGTTCTATTTAAGATTTAGCTCCAATTATTACGCTCACGAGCGGAGCTAATGACAGGGCCCATCTAGGCCTAGACCTTGAATATGGTCTATTATAAATGATTTTGTTGATGTTTTACTAGTGACTAATGCATGTACCCCTGACCAGTCATTCATTTGTTTTGTTTATTATTTCTTTCAGTTCTGTTTTATTTATTTTCATTAGGTTTATGTACTTAACTTGCATTTAATTATATAAAAACTTATTAATTTACAATCTTAAGTCTGTGTGTGCCTTTCTTGGAGTGGAGGGGGGAGCGCCATCCTCAACCTAACCTTGCTATTTTGACTTATTAGAGTGAGACGAGCTGTTATCAAATAATAAAAGAGTGCTGAATTTCCCTGTCTTTTATTCAGGATTACATTCCTGAGGCTTCTTCTTTGGCCAACCCATGCTATATTTGTTAAGGGTCTGCACCACTATGTCTTTAATGTAACTGAGGCTATCCTGCCTGCATATCAATAGTTATTTATACTATTATTCAGCTCTAAATATAAAAATAAATGCAATTGCGTCCCCTTCACATCATTCTGTGTATATATATATATATATATATATATATATATATATATATATATATATATATATATATATATATATATATATATATATATATATATCTTAGGCGTCTGAAGGGGGGGACTTGCACTTTTGCAAGCATACAGCTAGATTAAAACTAACTTTTTCATTTTGCTTTTAATCTAGCTGTGTGCTTGTAAGAGTCTATAATATATACTAATCAGCATCTATGTTTTGCTTAGGAACAGCAAAACAGTGCACAGAATGGTGTGTCTCGCCAACTCATTCAAGTTTAAAGAGATATAAATGTCAAAATTAAACTTTCATGGTTCAGATAGAACATGCAATTTGCATTTTAGTTCTATTATTAAATTGACTTCATTCTCTTGGTATCCTTTGTTGGGAAGCACAAATAGATATCCTCAGGTGCAACAGAGCACTACTGGGAGCCAGCTGGCGATTGGTGGCTACACAATTATGCCTCTTTTCATTGGCTCACCTTTTTAGGGGTTAAACACAGTTATGTGCAATTGACAGTACAACGATAACACACATTAGAGAATTTGTTTGTACTTTTTATGTCGCTTTAAGAAATAATATAGCTTCTAGAGAAGTATAGATCAAACAGATTTTCATTATGTATTAATGTATATTCAGAACATCCCTATATGGTATATTTTTTCCCTTGCTGCCTGTCATAAAATAGTGAAATATTTGTTATATTTTCATTACACACATTTGTGCTTCTGTAGCTTTTTACACACTTTGTTTGCTACATCAGATTTGAAGATTCTGTAAACACCAATTTTCCTACATGCCATAAAAATAAATTCCTCTTTATTTTCATTACAAGTCACTTTTAACTGTGGCAGTTTCATTCAGCCGATGCACGTTGCTTCAGGGAATTTTAAATGATTTCTGTCAGAGTCACATGAGCAACATGCGAGGACATCAGTAAAGATCTATGTAAAATCTATGTAAAAAAAAATAACTGTACATGTTCTGTGTATTAAGATAATATTTTTTTGTGCAGAATGGTTCACAGATTACTCAAAATAGTCTTCAGTTTTTGCCACATGATATTGTGTAGCGTCAAAAGCCTATAAATATGATGAATTGGAAAATTGAGTGGTGTAATGAAGTGTGTATCTATTGGGAATGAAAACCAAGGGGATGTATTAATCCATGCATACTGGGTAATGCACAGTTCACCACATAGGTTGGCATTAGTTTATAGCCATGGGGCCTTATATGACCTTCCCACTGGTGCAGACTTTATGGTTGATTTAACTTTCTGATAAAACTACTGTTCCTCCTGCCATTTTTATGAAGCTGTTCTGTTTGTGTGATTCATGGACACAGCTGGAGTACTCTAGTATCCACAGGGTTGAACGTTTTTGCTGGAAGAAACTGCATGCAAATTAAATGCTTGTGTAAGTTCTCAATCCCTTTTTTTTACTGTGAAGTGGCTTGTTTATAACAGATGTACAATGTTCAGAATCGTTAAATGGTTTTAAATACGTTTTTTTTTTCCCTTCAGCGCTCAAGTACTTTATTTGCAAACTCTCTTACTTATATATAATGTATGTACTTGGTAGAATAGAGAAAAAAAACTTTAAAAAAATAATAAAAATGTACAGTATTGGAGCATACATTATAATTTTAAATGGCTACAGGGAAAAATGCATAACTCTTAAGTTCTAAATTTAGTGGCCTACATGGAACATATTTTTTTTCCAGCCCACATATGAAAGAAAGGAAATCTTAAAATGAGGTGAAAAATCTAAACCCAAGATGTTAATAATGTTGAATATAAAGATGTCTTGCTGTTCTTTTGGCAAAAACACGTAAAGTTTTTGTAATTTTGAGGCGCTAAAACAGCATGGGCAGCGACTACCCATTGCTGCATAAGGTCTTCAGTGGGTTATGTATGTGCTAAAAGTTGTCTTTTTAACTGAGATAACTTAATGAAAGATAATAAAATGCCATAAGGTTCGATATGTTTGTTAACACTGATATAGGTAAATTGTAGGGCTTGAAAAAGGCTTGCGTATCAATCCAAAACATTGTGATGACTTGAATAACGCTAATTTGTAATAGTAAACATTTTGTATATATTTTGCATAATTAAAGGGACATTAAACCCAAATTTTTTATTTAATGATTCAAAAAGAGCATGCCATTTTAAACAACTTTCCAATTTACTTCAACTAACAAATTTACTTTATTACTTTGCTTTTCTTTGTTGAAGAAGCAGCATTGCACTACAGGAAGGTAGCTGAACACACTGGATGAACCAATGACGAGTTATATATGCGCAGCCACCAATCTGCAGCTGACTCCCAGTAGTGCATTGCTGCTTGTAAAGCTACCTAGGTATTCTTTTCAACAAAGGTACCAAGAGGACATAGCAAATTATATAATAGACATAAATTGGAAAGTTGATTAAAATTGTATGCTCTAAATGAAACTTGAAAGAACAATTTTGGGTTTCATGTTCCTTTAAGTCCTGTGAGTGACTATATATATATATATATATATATATATATATATATATATATATATATATATATATATATATATATATATATATATATATATATATATATATATTAAAGATTGAGGATTTAAACAGTCCTGAGGTGTCTTTATTGAGGGCAGTTTGAGTAGAGGACCTAAACGATCCCCTCCTATTGCCCTGCAATTATAGCATATTTATCCTGAAGGAGACCTTCTGCAATTGGTACTATCAACATCTTATAACTCTATGGGGCTAATTATCAAATGACGGGCAGACATGATTTGCTGTGTCGGATCATGTCTGCCCAACATCACTAAATGCCGACAGCATATGCTGTTGGTATTTAACATTGCACAAGCAGTTCTGTTGAATTGCTTGTGCAATGCTGCCCCCTGCAGATTCGCAGCTAATTGACCGCTTGCAGGGGGTGTCAGTCACCCCTATCGTATTTGAAAACGGGCATTCAGGGCCATTCGGCCCCTATGATTTTTGTTACAGAAAAAGCCCCCTACATACTATTCTGATGCAAACATTGCAGTTTGTATTTGCTTCTACATCTTATCGCATTACATGCTGCTAAATACACATGATCATGTTCTGCTACAATTGTGATCATTGCATAACAAGTATATTCATTTACATTGAAATATATCTTTTTTTGCATTGAAAAATGTATTATGGTATTAATTAATTTGTTTATACTAAGTGACAGCTGTCCACATTAGCCAATAACCAATTTTTTTGTTATTGTTTGTTTCCCAGTTTGATGTTTCATTTTCAAATTTAGAATTTAATATATGCTAATAAATCAGGATAAACGATAAAACAATATATTTAATTGCAGCAAGTTCAAATTTAGCAAATTACGTGTTTATATTTGCCGGTCCCTATAGTATAATTGCTACGTGCAATTAAGAAAATTCTTTAATACCCTTTAATTCTCATTATGGCTGTAACTTTTGTTATGGCTTTTTTATTTCCTTTGGGTCTTTTAATATGAAGACGGTTGATATATTTTTTACATACGCTATCCACAACATGGTAGTTTACATACATGTATGATAGGCACACACAGCCGTTATCATTTTTGGTATTGTTAGATTGATACGCATATCGTGCGGTTCACTGGTTCATCTTGTAAGGAGACACATACACATATGTTAGTAATTATGTTGTTATATAGTTGTGAATTGTTGCACAGTTTTTATTTCTGATGAAGAGAATGGTTTGATCCCTGAAACTTTATTATATATATATATATATATATATATATATATATATATATATATATACACACAGTACTGTGCAAAAAGTCTTAGGCCACCATTAGATTTGTTATTTTAGCAATGGTATAATGACCATATATCATTATTTCTTAGTCTCTTTATTAGAATACAACTAGAAAATACAGGATATTTGTATGCAGTATTAAAAAACAGAAACCCCCAGAAAAAAACAGCTTCTATAGGCTAAAGTGGCAAGTATTTAGTTTTGCCTCCCCTTACACTTGAGCAATAGCAGGAACCTGGCTCTCGTAAACCTAAATGGAATGGGTCATTGCTAACACCTGTATTTTTCCTACTATTTCATGTCAAAATGACTGCTGGGAAAAAGATCTATTACACCAGGTTTGTGCAAGACATGATTGAGCATTATATACACATGTGGTATGAGTTTAATTCATTGGAAGCTTGCTAACTCATACTATTGCATCAGCAAGGCCACTCTCAAAGGGAAACCAGCAAACAAACTGGATACTCAAGATGTGGTATACAAGCTGTTATAAAGACATTTGAAGAATTATAAGAGGTCAAGGACAAAAAAGGACTGAAAGGCCAAGAAAACTTTCAAAATCTGAAGTTTCTCAGAGTTTCTTCTTTGAGAGACCAGAAGAGGCTAGCAAGGACTGAGCTCAGCATCTGGCAGCTTCATCGGGATGCCAAGTTGACCTTTCTACAATCCAAAGAAGCCTGATCAGGATTGATCTTTGTGGAAGTTGAGCAGCCAAGAAACCACTTTTCTTTCATGTAATTGGCAAGAGTCCATGAGCTAGTGACATATGGGATATACAATCCTACCAGGAGGGGCAAAGTTTCCCAAACCTCAAAATGCCTATAAATACACCCCTCACCACACCCACAATTCAGTTTTACAAACTTTGCCTCCTATGGAGGTGGTGAAGTAAGTTTGTGCTAAGATTTCTACGTTGATATGCGCTTCTCAGCATTGTTGAAGCCCGATTCCTCTCATGGTACAGCGAATGTCAGAGGGACGTGAAGGGAGTATCACTTATTGAATACGATGATTTCCCTAACGGGGGTCTATTTCATGGGTTCTCTGTTATCGGTCGTAGAGATTCATCTCCTACCTCCCTTTTCAGATCGACGATATACTCTCAAATTACCATTACCTCTACTGATAACTGTTTCTGTACTGGTTTGGCTATCTGCTATATGTGGATGGGTGTCTTTTGGTAAGTATGTTTTTTATTACTTAAGGCACCCCAGCTATGGTTTGGCACTGTATGCATTTATATAAAGTTCTAAATATATGTATTGTACTTATATTTGCCATGAGTCAGGTTCATGTATTTCCTTCTGCAGACTGTCAGTTTCATATTTGGGGAATATAAACATCTTTTAAAAATGAAATTTATTTCTTACCTGGGGTTTAGTCTTTTTTTCAATTGACTACTTCTTACAAATTGCGGGTGGTATTAGGCCCGCGGGTGCAACAAATGCTAAATTTTATTGTGTAATTTCTTGGCGTGAAAATTTTTTTGCCGCGAAAAGGTACGTCTATGACACAAGTTCGTCATTTCCGGCGTCATACTCGACACCGAGACCTTTCACACGGTTGCGTCATTAGTGACGCAAGTGTGTCATTTCCGGTTATTTTTTGGCGCCAAAAAAGTTTAGTTACGTTGTGCGTCATTTTTTGGCGCCAAACTTTCTCCAACATAGGTGTGTCCGGTCCACGGCGTCATCCTTACTTGTGGGATATTCTCTTCCCCAACAGGAAATGGCAAAGAGCCCAGCAAAGCTGGTCACATGATCCCTCCTAGGCTCCGCCTACCCCAGTCATTCTCTTTGCCGTTGTACAGGCAACATCTCCACGGAGATGGCTTAGAGTTTTTTAGTGTTTAACTGTAGTTTTTATTATTCAATCAAGAGTTTGTTATTTTAAAATAGTGCTGGTATGTACTATTTACTCAGAAACAGAAAAGAGATGAAGATTTCTGTTTGTATGAGGAAAATGATTTTAGCACCGTAACTAAAATCCATGGCTGTTCCACACAGGACTGTTGAGAGCAATTAACTTCAGTTGGGGGAACAGTGTGCAGTCTCTTACTGCTTGAGGTATGACACATTCTAACAAGACGATGTAATGCTGGAAGCTGTCATTTTCCCTATGGGATCCGGTAAGCCATGTTTATTAAGATAGTAAATAAGGGCTTCACAAGGGCTTATTAAGACTGTAGACTTTTTCTGGGCTAAATCGATTCATTATTAACACATATTTAGCCTTGAGGAATCATTTATTCTGGGTATTTTGATATGATTATATCGGCAGGCACTGTTTTTGACACCTTATTCTTTAGGGGCTTTCCCTAATCATAGTCAGAGCCTCATTTTCGCGCCGGTATGGCGCACTTGTTTTTGAGGACAGCATGGCATGCAGCTGCATGTGTGTGGAGCTCTGATACATAGAAAAGTCTTTCTGAAGGCATCATTTGGTATCGTATTCCCCTTTGGGCTTGGTTGGGTCTCAGCAAAGCAGATTCCAGGGACTGTAAAGGGGTTAAATATAAAAACGGCTCCGGTTCCGTTATTTTAAGGGTTAAAGCTTCCAAATTTGGTGTGCAATACTTTTAAGGCTTTAAGACACTGTGGTGAAATTTTGGTGAATTTTGAACAATTCCTTCATACTTTTTCGCAATTGCAGTAATAAAGTGTGTTTAGTTTAAAATTTAAAGTGACAGTAACGGTTTTATTTTAAAACGTTTTTTGTGCTTTGTTATCAAGTTTATGCCTGTTTAACATGTCTGAACTACCAGATAGATTGTGTTCTGACTGTGGGGAAACCAAGGTTCCTTCTCATTTAACTATATGTATTTTATGTCATAAAAAAATTTAGTAAAAATGATGCCCAAGATGATTCCTCAAGTGAGGGGAGTAAGCATGGTACTGCATCATCCCCTCCTTCGTCTACACCAGTCTTGCCCATACAGGAGGCCCCTAGTACATCTAGTGCGCCAATACTCCTTACTATGCAACATTTAACGGCTGTAATGGATAATTCTATCAAAAACATTTTAGCCAATATGCCCGCTTATCAGCGAAAGCGCGACTGCTCTGTTTTAGAAAATTCTGTAGAGCATGAGAACGCTGATGATATGGTTTCTGAAGGGCCCCTACACCAGTCTGAGGGGGCCAGGGAGGTTTTGTCTGAGGGAGAAATTTCAGATTCAGGAAACATTTCTCAACAAGCTGAACCTGATGTGATTACTTTTAAATTTAAGTTGGAACATCTCCGCGCTCTGCTTAAGGAGGTGTTATCCAATTTGGATGATTGTGATTATCTGGTCATTCCAGAACCACTATGTAAAATGGAAAAGTTCTTAGAGGCCCCGGGGCCCCCCGAAGCTTTTCCTATATCCAAGCGGGTGGCGTACATTGTTAGTAAAGAATGGGACAGGCCCGGTATACCTTTAGTACCTCCCCCCATATTTATAAAATTGTTTTCCTATAGTCGACCCCAGAAAGGACTGATGGCAGACAGTCCCCAAGGTCGAGGGGGCGGTTTCTACTCTACACAAGCGCGCCACTATACCCATAGAAGATAGTTGTGCTTTCCAAGATCCTATGGATAAAAAATTAGAAGGTCTGCTAAAGATGTTTGTTCAGCAAGGTTCCCTTCTACAACCAATTGCATGCATTGTCCCTGTCACTGCAGCCGCGTGTTTCTAGTTTGATGAGCTAGGAAAGGCGATTATTAGTAATTCTTCTTCTTATGAGGAGATTATGGACAGAATTCGTGCTCTTAATTGGCTAATTCTTTCACCCTAGACGCCACCTTGCAATTGGCTAGGTTAGCGGCGAAAAAATTCTGGGTTTGCTATTGTGGCGCAGAGCGCTTTGGTTAAAATCTTGGGCAGCGGATGCGTCTTCCAAGAACAAATTGCTTGACATTCCTTTCAAGGGGAAAACACTCTTTGGCCCTGACTTGAAAGAGATTATCTCTGATATCACTGGGGGCAAGGGCCACGCCCTTCCTCAGGATAGGTCTTTTCAAGACCAAAAATAAACCTAAGTTTCGTCCCTTTCGCAGAAACGGATCAGCCCCAAGGGCTACGTCCTCTAAGCAGGAAGGTAATACTTCTCAAGCCAATCCAGCCTGGAGACCTATGCAAGGCTGGAACAAAGGAAAGCAGGCCAGGAAACCTGCCACTGCTACCAAGACAGCATGAAATGCGGGCCCCCGATCCGGGACCGGATCTGGTGGGGGGCAGACTCTCTCTCTTCGCTCAGGCTGGGGCAAGAGATGTTCTGGATCCTTGGGCGCTAGAAATAGTCTCCCAAGGTTATTCTCTGGAGTTCAAGGGGCTTCCTCCAAGGGGGAGGTTCCACAGGTCTCAGTTGTCTTCAGACCACATAAGAAGACAGGCATTCTTACATTGGGTAGAAGACCTGCTAAAAATGGGAGTGATTCATCCTGTTCCATTAGGAGAACAAGGGATGGGGTTCTACTCCAATCTGTTCATAGTTCCCAAAAAAGAGGGAACGTTCAGACCAATCTTAGATCTCAAGATCTTGAACAAGTTTCTCAAGGTTCCATCGTTCAAGATGGAAACCATTCGAACACTTCTTCCTTCCATCCAGGAAGGTCAATTCATGACCAAGGTGGATTTCAAGGATGCGTATCTACATATTCCTATCCACAAGGAACATCATCGGTTCCTAAGGTTTGCATTCCTGGACAAGCATTTCCAGTTCGTGGCGTTTTCTTTCGGATTAGCCACTGCTCCTAGGATTTTCTCATAGGTACTAGGGTCCCTTCTGGCGGTGCTAAGACCAAGGGGCATTGCTGTAGTACCTTACTTGGACGACATTCTGATTCGAGCGTCGTCCCTTCCTCAAGTAAAGGCTCACACGGACATTGTCCTGGCCTTTCTCAGATCTCACGGATGGAAAGTGAACGTGGAAAAGAGTTCTCTATCTCCGTCAACGAGGGTTCCCTTCTTGGGAACTATAATAGACTCCTTAGAAATGAGGATTTTTCTGACAGAAGCCAGAAAAACAAAACTTCTAGACTCTTGTCGGATACTTCATTCCGTTCCTCTTCCTTCCATAGCGCAGTGCATGGAAGTGATAGGTTTGATGGTAGTGGCAATGGACATAGTTCCTTTTGTGCGCATTCATCTAAGACCATTACAACTGTTCATGCTCAGTCAGTGGAATGGGGACTATTCAGACTTGTCTCCGAAGATACAAGTAAATCAGAGGACCAGAGACTCTTTCCGTTGGTGGCTGTCCCTGGACAACCTGTCACAAGGGATGACCTTCCGCAGACCAGAGTGGGTCATTGTCACGACCGACGCCAGTCTGATGGGCTGGGGCGCGGTCTGGGGATCCCTGAAAGCTCAGGGTCTTTGGTCTCGGGTAGAATCTCTTCTACCGATAAATATTCTGGAACTGAGAGCGATATTCAATGCTCTCAAAGCTTGGCCTCAGTTAGCGAGGGCCAAGTTCATACATCAACCATCAGGGGGGAACAAGGAGTTCCCTAGCGATGGAAGAAGTGACCAAAATCATTCTATGGGCGGAGTCTCACTCCTGCCACCTGTCTGCTATCCACATCCCAGGAGTGGAAAATTGGGAAGCGGATTTTCTGAGTCGTCAGACATTGCATCCGGGGGAGTGGGAACTCCATCCGGAAATCTTTGCCCAAGTCACTCAACCGTGGGGCATTCCAGACATGGATCTGATGGCCTCTCGTCAGAACTTCAGAGTTCCTTACTACGGGTACAGATCCAGGGATCCCAAGGCGGCTCTAGTGGATGCACTAGTAGCACCTTGGACCTTCAAACTAGCTTATGTGTTCCCGCCGTTTCCTCTCATCCCCAGGCTGGTAGCCAGGATCAATCAGGAGAGGGCGTCGGTGATTTTGATAGCTCCTGCGTGGCCACGCAGGACTTGGTATGCAGATCTGGTGAATATGTCATCGGCTCCACCATGGAAGCTACCTTTGAGACGAGACCTTCTTGTTCTAGGTCCGTTCGACCCACTCCAGCTGACTGCTTGGAGATTGAACGCTTGATCTTATCAAAGCGAGGGTTCTCAGATTCTGTTATTAATACTCTTGTTCAGGCCTGAAAGCCTGTAACCAGAAAAATTACCACATTATTTGGTATATCTGTTGGTGTGAATCTGCAGGATTCCCTTGGGACAAGGTTAAGATTCCTAAGAGTCTATCCTTCCTTCGAGAAGGATTGGAAAAAGGATTATCTGCAAGTTCCTTGATGGGACAGATTTCTGCCTTGTCTGTGTTACTTCACAAAAAGCTGGCAGCTGTGCCAGATGTTCTAGCCTTTGTTCAGGCTCTGGTTAGAATCAAGCCTGTTTACAAAATTTTGACTCCTCCTTGGAGTCTCAACCTAGTTCTTTCAGTTCTTCAGGGGGTTCCGTTTGAACCCTTACATTCCGTTGATATTAAGTTATTATCTTGGAAAGTTTTGTTTTTGGTTGCAATTTCTTCTGCTAGAAGAGTTTCAGAATTATCTGCTCTGCAGTGTTCTTCTCCTTATCTGGTGTTCCATGCAGATAAGGTGGTTTTGCGTACTAAACCTGGTTTTCTTCCAAAAGTTGTTTCTAACAAAAACATTAACCAGGAGATAGTTGTGCCTTCTTTGTGTCCTAATCCAGTTTCAAAGAAGGAACGTTTGTTGCACAACTTGGATGTAGTTCGTGCTCTCAAATTTTACTTAGCAGCTACTAAGGATTTCAGACAAACTTTGTCTTTGTTTGTTGTTTATTCTGGTAAACGGAGAGGTCAAAAAGCAACTTCTACCTCTCTCTCCTTCTGGATTAAAAGCATTATCCGATTGGCTTATGAGACTGCCGGACGGCAGTCTCCTGAAAGAATCACAGCTCACTCCACTAGGGCTGTGGCTTCCACATGGGCCTTCAAGAACGAGGCTTCTGTTGATCAGATATGTAAGGCAGCGACTTGGTCTTCACTGCACACTTTTTCTAAATTTTACAAATTTGATACTTTTGCTTCTTCTGAGGCTATTTTTGGGAGAAAGGTTTTGCAAGCCGTGGTGCCTTCCATTTAGGTGACCTGATTTGCTCCCTCCCTTCATCCGTGTCCTAAAGCTTTGGTATTGGTTCCCACAAGTAAGGATGACGCCGTGGACCGGACACACCTATGTTGGAGAAAACAGAATTTATGTTTACCTGATAAATTACTTTCTCCAACGGTGTGTCCGGTCCACGGCCCGCCCTGGTTTTTTTAATCAGGTCTGATAATTTATTTTCTTTAACTACAGTCACCACGGTAACATATGGTTTCTCCTATGCAAATATTCCTCCTTAACGTCGGTCGAATGACTGGGGTAGGCGGAGCCTAGGAGGGATCATGTGACCAGCTTTGCTGGGCTCTTTGCCATTTCCTGTTGGGGAAGAGAATATCCCACAAGTAAGGATGACGCCGTGGACCGGACACACCGTTGGAGAAAGTAATTTATCAGGTAAACATAAATTCTGTTTTTTCATTATTTCAATACCCCATTGATGTTTGCCTCTTGATTTTTTCTCTATCAGAGGGCTATGCTATTTGCATTTTTTCTCATTCCTGAAACTGTCATATAAGGAAATAGATAATTTTGCTTTATATGTTGTTTTTTCTCTTACATTTTGCAAGATGTCTCACTTTGACCCTGCCTCAGAAGCTTCTGCTGGAACATTTCTGCTTGACATCGGTTATACAAAAGCTAAGTGCATTTGTTGTAAAGTTGTAGAAATTATGTCGCCGAATGTCATTTGTAATAGTTGTTTTGATAAACTTTTACATTCAGATAATGTGTCCATCAGTAATAGTACATTGCCAGTTGCAGTTTCTTCAACTTCTAATGTGCATAATATACCTGTAAATTTTTAAAGAATTTGTTTCTGATTCTATTCTGAAGGCTTTGTCTGCATTTCCACCTTCAAATAAATGTAATAGGTCTTTTAAAACTTCTCATTTCGATGATGAAATTTCAAATGACCAACAATATGATAATTTATCCTTTTCTGATGAGGATCTATCTGATTCAGAAGATCCTCCTCAGACATTGACACTGACAAATCTACTTATTTATTTGAAATTGAGTATATGCGTTCTTTATTAAGAAGTGTTAATTACTTTGGATATTGAGGTAACCAGTCCTCTTGATGTTCAGTCTAATAAACGTTTAAATGCTGTTTTTAAACCTCCTGTGGTTTCTCCAGGAGTTTTTTTTTCCTATTTCTGATATGATTTTAAGGAATGGAATAAGCCAGGTACTTCTTTTATTCCTTTTTTAAGGTTTAAAATATTGTATCCTTTGCCAGCAAAATTTATAGAGTTTTCGGAAAAGATCCCCAAAATTGAAGGGGCTAGTTCTACTCTTGCTAAACGTACTACTATTCCTATGGTAGATAGTACTTCCTTTAAGGATCCCTTAGATAGAAAGCTTGAATCTTATCTAAGGAAGGCCTATTTATATTCAGGTCATCTTCTCAGACCTGCAATTTCTTTGGCTGATGTTGTGGCTGCATCAACTTTCTGGTTGGAGAATTTAGCGCAACAAGAATTGGATTCTGACGTATCTAGCATTATTTGCTTACTGCAACATGCTAATCATTTTATTTGTGATGTTAGATCCATGTCTTTAGCTATATTAGCTAGAAGAGCTTTGTGGCTTAAATCTTGTAATGCTGAGATGACATCTAAATCTAGATTACTATCTCTTTCTTTCCAAGGTAATAATTTATTTCGTTCTCAGTTGGATTCTATTATTTCAACTGTTACTGGGGGAAAAGGAGTTTTTCTGCCTCAGGATTAAAAAACCTAAGGGTAAATCTAAGGCTTCTAACCGTTTTCGTTCCTTTTGTCAGAATAGGGAATGAAAACTCTATCCTCCCCCCAAGGAATCTGCCTCCAATTGGAAACCTTCCTCAAATTGGAATAAATCCAAGCCTTTTAGGAAACCACAGTCAGCCCCTAAGTCCGCATTAAGGTGCGGCCCTCATTCCAGCTCAGCTGGTAGGGGGCAGATTAAGGTTTTTTCAAGGATATTTGGATAAAATCTGTTCAAAATCAGTGCATTCAGAGCATTGTCTCTCAAGGGTATCGAATAAGATTCAGTGTAAGACCTCCTGTGAGAAGATTTTTTCTCTCACGTATCCCAGTAAAATCCAGTAAAAGCTCAGGCTTTCCTGAAGTGTGTTTCAGACCTGGAATCTTCAGGGGTAATCATGCCAGTTCCTCTTCTGGAACAAGGTTTGGGGTTTTATTCAAATCTATTCATTGTCCCAAAGAAGGAAAATTTATTCAGACCAGTTCTGGATCTGAAAATTTTGAATCGTTATGTTAGAGTACCAATTTTCAAGATGGTGGCTATAAGGACTATTCTGCCTTTTGTTCAGCGAGGACATTATATGTCTACAATAGACTTGCATGATGCATACCTTCATATCCCGATTCATCCAGAACATTTTCAGTTTCTGAGATTCTCTTTTCTAGACAAGCATTACCAATTTGTTGCTCTTCCATTTGGTCTAGCAACCGCTCCAAGAATATTTTCAAAGGTTCTGGGTTTCCTACTCTCTGTAATCAGAGAACAGGGTATTGCAGTGTTTCCTTATTTGGACGATATCTTGGTACTAGCTCAATCTTTACGTACTGCAGAATCTCACACGAATCAACTAGAATTGTTTCTTCGGAAACATGGTTGGAGGATCAATTTACCAAAAAGTTTCTTGATTCCTCAGACAAAGGTCACCTTTTTAGGCTTCCAGATAGATTCAGTGTCCATGACTCTGTCTCTAACAGACAAGAGACGTTTAAAATTGGTTGCAGCCTGCCGGCACCTTCAGTCTCAGTCATTCCCTTCAGTGGCTATGTGCCTTGAAGTTTTAGGTCTCATGACTGCTGCATCGGACGCTATCCCCTTTGCTCATTTTCACATGAGACCTCTTCAGCTTTGTATGCTGAATCAATGGTGCAGGGATTATACAAAGATATCTCAATTTAATATCCTTAAATCCCAATGTACGACACTCTCTGACATGGTGGATAGATCACCATCATTTAGTTCAAGGGGCTTCTTTTGTTTGGCCAACCTGGACTGTGATCACAACAGATGCGAGTTTTTCAGGTTGGGGAGCTGTTTGAGGATCTCTGACAGCACAAGGGGTTTGGAAATCTCAAGAGGCGAGATTTCCATACATATTTTAGAACTCCATGCAATTCTCAGAGCTCTTCAGTTTTGGCCTCTGTTAAAGAGAGAACCGTTCATTTGTTTTCAGACAGACATTATCACAACAGTGGCATATGTCAATCATCAGGGTGAGACTCACAGTCCCCAAGCTATGAAAGAAGTATCTCGAATACTTGTTTGGGCAGAATCCAGCTCCTGTCTAATCTCTGTGGTGCATATCCCAGGTGTAGACAATTGGGAAGCGGATTATCTCAACCGCTAGACTTTACATCCAGGGGAGTGGTTTCTCCATCCAGATGTTTTTTTCTCAGATTGTCCAGATGTGGGGTCCTCCAGAGGTAGATCTCATGGCCTCTCATCTAAACAAGAAACTTCCCAGATACCTGTCCAGGTCCAGGGATGTTCAGGCGGAAGCAGTGGATGCGCTGACACTTCCTTGGTGTTATCATCCTGCTTATATCTTTCCGCCTTTAGTTCTCCTTCCATGAGTGTTTTCCAAAATTATCATGGAACAATCATTTGTGTTGCTGGTAGTGCCAGCATGGCCACACAGGGTTTGGTATGCGGATCTGGTTCAGATGTCCAGTTGCCCGCCTTTGCCATTTCCGTTACGGCCAGACCTACTATCTCAAGGTCCATTTTTCCATCAGGATCTCAAATCATTACATTTGAAGGTATGGAAATTAAATGCTTAGTACTAAGTCATAGAGGTTTCTCTGACTCAGTGATTGCTACTATGTTACAAGCTTGTAAATCAGTCTCTAGGAAGATTTATTATAGAGTTTGAAAGACTTACATTTTATGGTGTTCTTCTCATGAATTCTCCTGGCATTCTTTTAGAATTCCTAGAATTTTTACAGTTTTTTCAGGATGGTTTGGATAAGGGTTTGTCTGCAAGTTCCTTGAAAGGACAAATCTCCGCTCTTTTTGTTTTATTTCACAGAAAGATTGCTATACTTCCTGATATACACTGTTTTGTACAGGCTTTAGTTCATATTAAGCCTGTCATTAAATCAATTTCTCCTCCTTGGAGTCTTAATTTGGTTCTGAAGGCTTTACAGGCTCCTCCATTTGAGCCTATACATTCTTTGGACATTAAACTACTTTCTTGGAAAGCTTCAGTTGTTTAGATTTGCAAAGCAGCGACTTGGTCCTCTTTGCATACATTTACTAAATTCTACCGTTTTTATGTATTTGCTTCTTCGGAAGCAGTTTTTGGTAGAAAAGTTCTTCAGGCAGCTGTTTCAGTTTGATTCTTCTGCTTTTGATTTAAGTTTTTTTCTTTCAAAAATGAAAATAAACTTATTTTTTGGGGTTGTGGATTAATTTTTTCAGCGGTATATGGCTGTTTTTATTTTATTCCCTCCCTCTCTAGTGACTCTTGAGTGGAAGACTCCACATCTTGGGTATTGATATCCCATATGTCACTAGCTCATGGACTCTTGCCAATTACATGAAAGAAAACATAATTTATGTAAGAACTTACCTGATAAATTCATTTCTTTCATATTGGCAAGAGACCATGAGGCCCACCCTTTTTATGGTGGTTATGATTTTTTTGTATAAAGCACAATTATTTCCAAATTTCCTTTGTTGATGCTTTCTACTCCTTTCTTTATCACCCCACTTCTTGGCTATTCGTTAATCTGAATTGTGGGTGTGGTGAGGGGTGTATTTATAGGCATTTTGAGATTTGGGAAACTTTGCCCCTCCTGGTAGGATTGTATATCCCATATGTCACTAGCTCATGGACTCTTGCCAATATGAAAGAAATGAATTTATCAGGTAAGTTCTTACATAAATTATGTTTTTCGAAAGGGGAACAGGGTGAAAAGGCTAAGATATGCTAAAGCTCACAAAGATTGGAATGAAGATCAGTGGGATATTCCACTATCAGATCAAACTTGGCCAGTAATCTTCTTATCCCGGCCTCAATCTGAAATGATAGGAAATATCCCAGATCAGAAAGTTTGTAAAATGAGGTAAGCGGTACTCACAGTAGGCAGGGTAGTCTTTAGCGGCAACAGGAAGGAAACCCAGCGGTATGGCAGTTCAGGGATAAACCAATAGAAGAACCGGAAACAAGCAGGAGTCAGCAACAAAGGAAATACAGTAATTTAACAGTTCAGGGATAAACCAATAGAATGGTCAGGCAGGCAGAGTTTGGTAACAGTATAGCAATCCAGTACTTTAGGGGTTAAGCACACAGAGTATTCAGACAGGCAGAGTTCAGCAACGTTATGACAATCCAGAACTTTAGGGATTAAGCAAGCAGAGTAGTCAGACAGGCAGAGTTTAGTAACGTAATAGCAATCCAGCACATACAGATAATAGCACCCAGGAGCACACACAGTAACACCTGTACATGGGGGGTGATGTAAGGTGAATGGAGTACTTACATAGGCGCATATTGGCGCCAAGGAGGACACACAGGTGCAATCAGAAGGCACATCCAGAAGAGAGAGAACGGCCATAGCAACGAGTCACTACCGCTGCCTCTATGGCAACAGCCATAGCGAGCAGTGGTGCGGCGGCAGTGTGACACTTATGGAATGACGAATCCAAGTCTGAGAGTTTTGGGTCCAAACGTTGACAATATGTGAGAGGAAGAGTTGGAGAAACATTAGTGGGTTAGTGCAGTGATTCATAACCATCCCAGTACAGACTGGTTTGTGGTTTTTGCCACTCATCAGCTGGGAGAAGGTTTGAATCACTGCTGGGTGAAGTTGATTTTGGGGCAAAATACAACAACATTTAAAATTAGGGGGGAGGTAAAAGGTGAGTTTGAAATCCTCCACTACACACAAAATATAGAGAAAATAACTCATTGTGTAGTTCATTAACAAATCTAAACAGGCCAGAAGGCTTGTTTTTCCCACAGAAAACCTCTGAGTTACCTTGTTTCCAATGCAGCAAATGATTCTGGGTAAGGTATGCAAATTAGGTTCACTATGACACACCTTTTTACTTCAAGTCTGCTTTTCAGCAGATTCCCTTTACGCCAAAGCATCACTGTTCACACAGCTTATAAACTTAGCTCATAGCGAGCAGTGGTGCGGCGGCAGTGTGACACTTATGGAATGACGAATCCAAGTTTGACAGTTTTGGGTCCAAACGTTGACAATATGTGAGAGGAAGAGTTGGAGAAAGATTAGTGGGTTAGTGCAGTGATTCATAACCATCCCAGGACAAACTGTTTTGTGGTCTTTGCCACTCATCAGCTCTGAGAAGGTTTGAATCACTGCTGGGTGAAGTTGATTTTGGGGCAAAATACAACAACATTTAAAATTAGGGGGAGGTAAAATGTGAGTTTCAAATCCTCCACTACGCACAAAATATAGAAAAAAAAACTCATTGTTTAGTTCATTAACAAATGAAGTTGATTTTGGGGGAAAATACAGGATAAAGAATACCCCCGCTATAGGTCACAATAATGTCACATTTTGTGTAAAATGGTGTGGCATTCTGAACAAGTGCTCTCTAGACATAATACTGTTAGTTATTGATTAAGTGGGCTCTTTACTCAAACAGGTAGAAGGTGGTGACAAATTAAGGGGGGAAGGTGAAAATGACTGGTTACAAAAATAAAAAAAAACAAGTAGAGGACTATGAAAAAGATCTGATTTCTTTCAAAGAAAGAAAGTGGGAAGCGGTAACCAGCGACTACCGAGAGAAAATTATATATTGGTGGCTCCTGGGCCCTGAAGAAAGGAGATTTATGTTTAGAAGCAGGAGGCCTAGAGTGTATAAACCAAGATTCCTGAATACGGTGGAAAGCTCCAATAACAGCTCTGATCCAGAACACACAGGACCAGATGAAGTGGGCACTACCACAGGATCTCAACCCATGACCACTCGGTCAAAAACGCTGTGAGGGAAGGCCACACCCCAGAAGAGGGTATACAAGGGGATGACCACCACGACAGTGGCGCAGAGCATGGACTGAGTATAATGATCAATCTGAGCAAGCATCAGTTAACACTAACAGAACAAGGTGTACTTGAAAAGGGTTTAACCTTTGTTCCCACAGTGAGACCTGACAAATTCAAATTACATGTTGATCTCTATAAATTTAACAGAAAACTTCGATTGAAGGAACATTTTGGCAAGAATGAGGGTACAGTTGAGAAGTTTAAGAAAAAGAGCAACTTTTACCCCAGGACTACGAATGCCAGTATAAACACCTATTCATGGATGATCAAGGATGAATTTGAGAGTATACTGAATAGGCCAACTACAACAAGAAATAATCTAACCACGGAAGAATGGATTGCATTGAAAAGCTTAAAGAATAATTCTAAATTGGTTATAAGAGAAGCGGACAAAGGTGGTGCTTTGGTCCTACAGGATTATGAGGATTACAGGGCCGAAATCTTAACCCAGTTAAGTGATGGAACAGTATATGGTAAGATACCAAAGGACCCCACAGTGGAATTTAAGAAAGCCATTGATGACTACCTGAAACTAATGGTAACTAATGGAATTCTAAATAAAACAACATATGACTTCCTGATGGTTGAGTTTCCAATCACTCCCATCATATACACATTACCGAAGGTACACAAGGACCCCGCAAAACCACCTGGATGTCCTATAGTGTCTGCACATTGTTCAATCCTGCAGACACTGGCCGTCTTCCTGGATGACATCCTTCAACCATTGGTTTGACAAATGGATTCCTTCTTACTTGATTCTATTGAATTGGTCAAACAATTACAGGACATGGAGGACCTAATGGGAGATGAATTGCTGGTTACACTAGATGTAACCAGCCTATACACTGTCATACCCCATACTGAGGGAATATCCGCTATACGGGAAAGCCTGCTTCTGTATCCTTACATAGGACCACCAATAGACGTTATCCTTCAATTGTTGGAGTATTGTCTACAGTATAACTACTTTAGGTTTGAAAACCACTTTTACCTCCAGATATCAGGCACGGCGATGGGGTCCAATGTGGCCCCATCTTATGCAAATCTCTACATGGCACAGTTCGAGACCCGAGGCACTACTCTCTTCCAGGATCAGAGAGTACGAATGTTCTGAAGATATATAGATGATTTGTTCCTTATTTGGAAAGGCAAACAGGAATAATTAGATAATTGGTTTGAAGAAATAAACATAGCCAATGACAATTTAAAATTTAAGATAACTTCGGATCCACAAGTGATAGATTTTCTAGACCTATGAATTTACAAGGTGAAAGGACGATTACAGACAACATTATTCCAAAAAGCTACAGACAGAAACTCTATCCTACAGGGTACCAGTTGTCACCCTCCATACCACAAAAGGGCTCTGCCAAAGTCCCAGTTCAAGAGAGTGGCTAGAAATAATAGTGATGAAGCCATGAAACAAATCCAACTTGAAGAAATGAAATACAAGTACATAAGCTGGGAGAAGGTTTTAATCACTGCTGAGTGAAGTTGATTTCGGGGCAAAATACAACAACATTTAAAATTAGGGGGAGGTAAAAGGTGAGTTTAAAATCCTCCACTACTCACAAAATATAGCAAAAATAACTAATTGTGTAGTTCATTAACCAATCTAGACAGGCCAGAAGGCTTGTTTTTCCCACAGAAAACCTCTGAGTTACTTTGACTTGAAGTAAAAAGGTGTGTCATTGTGAACCTAATTTGCATATATTACCCAGAATCCTATGCTGCATTGGAAACAATGTAACTCAGAGGTTTTCTGTGGAAAAAACAAGCCTTCTGGCCTGTCTAGATTTGCAATAAAGATTACCCTTGATGGGACAGATTGCAGCCGCAGGATTTCGTGCAAGTAAAAGTGAAGACTTTATTGTAAGATCATTAACAGGGTGTCAAACAAACTCAGGGGTACACTGAAACAATAGCAAACGTCCGACGCGTTTCCTGCCCGGAGGCACTTCGTCAGGGACTTAACTAGTACATACATTAAACAACTTAAAAAGGCTTGCCTGCCTACGTCACAATGAGAGCACCTGTGTGAATTAAAGGGACAGCTGCTGCTGTTTGGAGGAACGGAATAATGCCTGGCTACAGAAAAAACCTAATTTTGAGGCATTCTAAAATTGTGTATACTGAATATTGGGTATTAAATTTTAAATATTAATTTTTAATCTTTAATTTTTATTTTTTATTTTTTGATTTTTGCCATGATTGAATCATAAAGTTAATTTGAAAATCAGTTCAAAATTTTCAATTACTATATTATTGTCCTTTATTCTTATGCTTTTTATGATATCTATAAAGATGGCATTATAACATATTAGATAGAAACTGGCAAAAATCAAAGTGAAAGTACAAAAGAACAACAGGTGCTTTTGAGCACATGTAAAAAATAGGAAAACCTGTGAATATAAAAATAACTAATACTTATAAGAGCTAGATACTGTGAATTTAAAGATAACTAATACTTGAAAAAGCTAAATATATATATCCCATGCACTGTGTATATACCTCTTGCCTATTGGAGTAGTACTTTAATATAATATTAAAATGGCACTGGTCAGTGGAAACTGATGCTGCTGCTATTAATTAAGGGTAAAAAGAGGGGGGCAAGATACAGGACTATGAGTGATCTTTCTGTGATAAACAGATTATGATGTTAAAACACATTAAAGAAAACCAATTAATCTACAAAATATCTCAGATCAGTGATTTTGTTAATGCCATTAGGTGCTCCAGTTGATAAATTAAAGATCCAAAAGGCTTCTTTTCTATTTAATGTGGCCACCCTATCACCCCCTCTGATGTCATAGGGGGCGTGGTCAATGCCTTGAAAGCTAAACATTTTCTTTAAGTTGGTGTCATTAACAGGGATGCCTAAAGATATAAAATGATTAACAAAGTGTTTAGCTACTGGTGTAGAGGGCGGATCGTGTTTGATGGAGAGCAAATGCTCCCTGACCCTATCCTTCAGAAGCCTAGTCGTCCTACCTACATATTGCTTGTAACAAATATTACAACTAATCAAGTAAACCACAAATTTAGAGTTACAGTTCAATCTGAACCTAATGTCAAAACAGTTACCTGTGGCTGTGGATCTAAACTCATTACCAGGGACCACAAATTCACAGCTCTTACAAGGGATCTTCCTACATCTAAAGAATCCCACTTCCGGCTGGAGCCAGGAAGCGTTTGCTTTAGTTGAAAAATCTCTACCTAAATAATTTCCAATCGTTGTAGCTTTTTTACTGACGAGCCTGATGCCCTGGTTCTGTAACGAATCGTGCAACAAGGCATCTCTGTCTAGGACAGGTAGATATTTTCTAATGATATTATTTATGCAATTGAATTGTCTACTATAGCAGGTTAAAAAGTTTATAGGTGATTTGAAACATTTTTTATCTCGATGTCTATTTCTTGGGACGTCTTGCAACAAAGTATCCCTGTGCATAAGTTCCACTTCTTTGCTAACTTTTTCCAAGATACTCATATCATAACCCCTAATTTGTAGGCGCTGTGTAAGGGATGAAGCTTGTTCTATATATGTATTAAGGTTGGTACAATTGCGTCTAAGGCGCATGTATAGTCCCTTTGGAATAGCCATCTTAAGATGTACTGGATGGTGAGAATCTGCTCGTAAAATTGTATTGCCAGATGTGGGCTTTCTAAATGTGGAAGTGACGACTGAATGAGATAAAATGTCTAGCGTTAATGTGATGTCTAGAAATGGAATTCTATATTTAGATGCAGTGTGAGTGAATCCCAAGTTATAGCAGTTTGCATTGAGATATTCTACAAATGAAAGTATGGAATTGTTGTCCCCTTTCCATAGTATTACCAGGTCATCAATAAATCTTCTATAAAACTTTATTTGTGACCTGAAGGGATTAGTATCATGAAATATCTTAAGAAAATTCAAAATTTGTTAAGTATAGATTTGCATATGATGGTGCAAATTTGGCACCCATGGCGGTGCCCTGGTTTTGTACATAGTGTGTACCTTCAAATGTGAAGTTATTGTGATTCAAAAGAAAATTTGCACCATCACATACAAATCCAATAAACTTATCATCATATGTGGTGTACATCTCCAACATAGCTTTTAAGGCCTCTATACCCAGATTATGAGGTATACAAATATAATGAGGTGACATCAATAGTAAGTAAGGTGTCATCCTCATCGACATGTAAAGAATGTAAAAGCCTCAACAAATGTTTGGTGTCACGAAGGTATGCTGGGGTTATCTGGACAATAGGTTGTAAAACTGTGTCAATGAAAGACCCCAATTTTTCACCAAGGGACCCCACGCCAGAGATGATAGGGCGACCGGGGGGGGCATTCCCTATTTTTATGTTTTTTAGGTAAATGTTTAAAAACTGGTGTAGTTGGAAATTGGGTTTTTAATGAATCTGCTTTAAACTTAGTGATAACGCCCTCCTGAACAAAAAGAAGAATATTCTTGTAGGATTAAATGTTAATTTCCTATAGGTGGCATTATCACTAAGTTGTCTATGGGCTTCACGAATATATTGTGCCCTGTCCTGTACAACTATACAGCCGCCCTTATCTGAATTTTGAATGATAAGAGTTTTGTTGTCTTGTAATTTTTTCAAAGTGTTTCTCTCTTTCTTAGATAGATTATTATTTATACCATGTTTCGTGTTTGAGCTGGTATTGGTCTCTTTTGCTAGAGCATGAAGGTCCCTTTCCACTAAACTCTGAAAAACTTCAATGAAGTCACCTGTCTAGATTTGTTAATGAACTACACAATGAGTTATTTTCTCTATATTTTGTGCGTAGTGGAGGATTTTAAACTCACCTTTTAGAGTGTATGTATGTATATATATATATATATATATATATATATATATATATATATATATATATATATATATATATATATATATAGTAGGTGAAGAATGGGGTTTCAGAATTCAGCGCTCATAGAAGGGAGAAAACAGAAAAACAAGAAAAACAAATTATGGTGCAGTATGTCAGCACTAAGAAATCAAGGCAAAAAAGAGAGAGATAAACTTGCTCACCTATTTTGACATCAAACTTGTGAGTTATGTTGGAAGCGTGGAGGGGATATAATCCCTATCTGTGGTAAAGCTGTTTTCAACGGATGAGTAGTCACTTTTGGTAAGAAACTTCCTCCTTTTGGTATCCGTGAAAAAATGATGTGCTTCTTTGTGAAACGACTTCTCCTCTCTGGAGTTTGGTACAAATCTTTGTTTTTTCTTGAAAGGCTTCTCCTCTCTGGAGTATGGTGTAAACTTTATGTGTGGGACACAGTCTAAACACAGTTAAAGTGGTTATGGGCGTTCTTAGCACAGATTCTGCAATGCTATAAATGATGCTGCAGGAACACACTGAGTGAATGATAAAAAACTACTTTAGTGATAAAAGATTATAATAAAAACAAATTCTCCTGGTGTTTAAAGTCTCCTTATATTTGTATGTTCCAAGATAGGAGATAAACAGTTAGGAAATGATAAATGGAAAATGGTGAAAATCCGGAAGCTCTGGAACAAATGTTTATGAAAGATGGTATAAGTTCAGCAGTCTGATATGTCCAGATGGTTTATAGAGTTCTGGAAAGCTCTCAAAATCTGGATGGCTGTATATTGAAGAAACCTGTCAGTGTTGAAAATTGAAACACAGTCTTGCCGGACCGGAAGTGACGTCAATGGTGGGCATGCCCTTACGTGTTTCGTGAACAGCGTTCACTTCATCAGAGGATATATATATATATATGTATAGTCACTCATATAAAAGCATGTGGACACCTGCCAACACACCTATATGAGCGTGTTGGACATCTCCTCTCTTCTATCTACTTGGAAGGCTTTCCAAAAGGTTTTGGAGTGTGTCTGTGGGAATTTGTGCCCATTCAACCAAAAGGGTATTTGTTAGGTTAGGCACTGGTGTTGGTCGTAGGTCTGTCTTGCAATCAGCATTTCATTTAATACCAGGAGTGTTCAGTGGGGTTAATGTCAGGGCTCTGTGCAGGCCAGTTGAGTTCCTCCACACCAAACTCGACAAACCATGTCTTCATGAACCTCGCTTTGTTCACAGGGGCGCAGTCATGCCGAAACAGGAAAGGGCCTTCCCCAAGTTGAAAGCACCCAGTTGTCTAAAAGGCCTTTGTATCCTATAGCATTAAGGTGATCCTTCACTAGAAATATCGGGGCCTAGCCCAAACCCTAAAAATATGTATATGAACACACAGTTCCCATAGACTGCAATGTAAAGGTACTTTTCAGTGCCGTTTTTTTTCTAACACCCCACTACCACCAACTTTAAAGCCCCAATACTGCCTAGTGCTTTTTTATTTTATTTAATAAAAAAAATTGAGGGCATTTGGGGCACTTTTAGAAAATTAACCAGAGATCGGATCTTTGGTTAATAATTGCTAGCCACTTGTAATTGCTAGTTGGTTAATTATCACGTTCCCCATTTGCAGGAGCGCGATAATTTAGCGATCCACTTGTAATCTAGCAATATATGTTAGATATATAAAAAATTATACTTGTATCAAATTTCAGAGCATGAATGATCATACGGGAGGAGAGTTACACAATCTGATGTTTGATCACATTTGATACTATGATTTTACAGATCCATTTGATCTGGAGGACAGACCTCAAATAGTGTGTCACACTGTCTCATTATGTGACTTGACAGCTCGTCTCTTGAGTATGCTCACAAGGTTGCATATTAATAACTAGATAATTAATTCAGATTTCACAGCAATGTTTTTTTAACTCCTTCACTGCTGAGTCATTTCTCACACATGTTAACAATCCCTTTTTTTTAAGTTGTTTGTGTTCTTTGCCCACAACAGCAGCTTCAGTGTTTTGCTAACATATTTATCATTGCAGACCATTGATTATGTGCTTATGTTTTCCAATTGCAAGTAATAATTTTACTATAATATGATAACATTTGATATTTATGCCATGTTGCCACAGCTTGCACCGTGATCAGATAGTGAGAATATAAAAATGGCATAACAAATAACTGCCAGAAAATGGTATAGTAAGTAAATGTAGAAGTAGTTTTTTGATTAGGTAAATTTTGTTATAAATTGTTTACTCATATAAAAAAAAACTCAAATTATTATAATTGAATTGAGTTTAGAAAGTTTCATGTCTCTTCTTTTATGTTTTTATTGTACTGCCTTCAAATAATGTGACATAAATTATTTTATAATTCACTTACCCAATAACAACTTAAGAAATCACCTGTCTTTTAACCATGTATTAGTTTTTCTACCAAATCAAAAAAAGACACGACCACAGACAGTACAATAATACAAGAATAAGAAATAGCTGCAAAACTAGTAAAACATCTTTTTAATTTAAAATCTGTGCTGAGCACTCATATGTACAGGGGCTGTCATTATTGTACCCAAATATGTCCCCTCTCATTTTCTCAACTGTGCACAAATTCTGAGGGTTATTAAAGGGGAGCAAGAGAGGGATGTTTTCTCCACACTGAGGAAACAGAATGTATGACTCCACATTGCAAGACACATGGACATAACAATTCAGAGGCGTAACTAGAAACCACAGGGCCCAGGTGCAAGAACCTAAGAAGACCCCACCCCCCACCCAAAAAAAGTGAATTTGATACATATCTTTTTTTTTTTCTTCTTTTTTTTTTTTTACTTTTAACACAGAAAAAAATTGTGAATCAGATTACATGTCTGAAAAAGGAGGTACCCTGTGCCCACAGTCTGTGAGATGGTCTGACCCCCTATTACTGTATATAGTGACACTTTAACCCACCATTACTGTATATAGTGAGTCAGTGACACAGTCTGTAATCTGTCGGTGAGATGGCTGGCCTGACCCTACCCTCCCCAGTACTTTATAAAGTGACCACAGTAGTCTGTGACATGATCCAGCCCCCCGTATTGTATATAGTGGTACTGTATAGACTGACACTGTTTACCCCCTGCCCCCCATGCTGTAATAACAAGGTCTGTAATTTGCTGGTTCCACAAACATACACACACAGTCACATACATACATACACACACACACAGTCACATACATACATACATACACACACAGTCACATACATACATACACACACACACACAGTCACATACATACATACACACACACACAGTCACATACATACATACATACACACACACACACACACATAAACACCAATGGGTAAAACAGAAACACTAACCCCTGTAGTCAGAGACACTAGTGAAGCATCATGTCACACTCACACACACCCTTGGGGGCCCAGTCGCAATTGCGACCTCTGCACCGCCTGTAGTTTAGCCCCTTTAACAATTACATTTTTCTTGTAGTAAATAAAGCGCATTTAAATCAAGTAGTTTGGCTTTTTACATTCTGAAACTTTAATACATTTGTAAAGTAGAAAAAAAATATTGTTCATTATGTGAGACCCCTTAAGGATGCCCACGAGGATTGGTAAGCAACGCCGGTTAAGAGATATGCTAACACTGGACAAACCAATGTAAAGTGTTGCACAAATGAGTATTGTGAGAAATATTAAAAGCAAGTAAAAGAAAACTGGTTATCAGAGAATTTGAATACACAGCATTGTAATCAAGGCATGTGCTAGTGTTAGATTTGTGAATGTGGCCTACCTGTGTATGCTTAGTAGGGATGAGCGAATGTTATGCAATACTTTTGAAAATTGAAACTAATTTTAACACATTAGTTCGTTCATTTCGAATTTCGAATGTTTGCACAACATTCTAACATTCGTTTTATGTAATAGTATTTCTAATGCATTCTTTAAATGTAATCTTCTATTTAATATTATCTAATAATTCAATTTAAATTATGCAATATTCGAATTTGAAAAATTAGATTCTATGGGCTCTATTTAACAAGCTCCGTATGGAGCTTGATGGCCCCTGTTTCTGGCGAGTCTACAGACTCGCCAGAATCAGCAGTTATGAAGCAGCGGTCACAAAGATCGCTGCTCTATAACCTGACGGCCTGCTCTGAGCAGGCGGACACACATCGCAACAATACAACCCGATCGAGTACGATCGGGTTGATTGACACCCCCCTGCTGGCGGCCCATTGGCCGCGAGTCTGCAGGGGGCGGCGTTGCACCAGCAGCTCTTGTGAGCTGCTGGTGCAATGCTGAATACGGCGAGCGTATTGCTCGCCGTATTCAGCGAGGTCTGGCGGACCTGATCCGCAGTGTCGGATCAGGTCCGCCAGACCTTGATAAATATGCCCCTATGTGGCTGATTTAAGCCAGAAACTTAAGTTAAGAAGCAGCAGTCATAAGACCACTGCTCCTTAACTCGTCCTCCACCTCTGAGGCGTCGGACAGCAATCATCCTGATCGGATACGATTGGGATTATTGACACCCCCTGCTAGAGGCCGATTGGCCGCGAATGTGCAGGGGGTGGCATTGCACAAGCATTTCACACGAAATGCTTGTGCAATGATAAATGTCGACAGCGCATGTTGTCTGCATTTATTGATGTGGGGCGGACATGATCAGCTACAGCGGATCATGTTGGCCCGCACATTAATAAATCAACCCCTATATATTTCTAATAGTATCTCTAATGCTCTCTTTAAAGTGAATGTAAACTTTCATCAATTAGTGCCCAGTTTTTAAATATACTATTAAAAACAGGGGCACTTTAATTGATAAAAGTTTACATTGCACCGTATTTTACAAATACTTACCTTTTACTTCCTCAAAGCTGGATTGGCATCCCCGGTCTACAGGTCCTCTGTAAATACGTCACCAATGACGAAGCCGACTTCCTTCAATCACGACAGGGCCTCACGAGATGGACGCACTGGGGGGGGGGAAAGCCGTGATTGGAGGAAGCCGGTTTCATCATTGCTGACGTATTTACAGAGGCCCTGCAAGCGGGGGATGCTGATCCGGCTTTGAAGAAGTAAAAGGTAAGTATTTGTAAAAATACGGTGCATTGTAAACTTTCATCAATGAAAGTGCCCCTGTTTTTAATAGTATTTTTAAAAACCGTGCACTAATTGATGAACGTTTACATTCACTTTAAATGTAATATTAGAATTATGTAATGTTGTAAATAGAAAGTCAAATTGATATATTTGTATCCATTATATATCAATTTATTAAATTACTTATCACATGAACTATTGAGCTTCTGAATACTATTTGTTAAATCAAATGTTACATTTGAAATTTCGAATGTGCATATTCAAATTCATTATGAACATTCGAAAACAAAAGTAACATTCTATTACCAAATTTTAATGGATTTTCATTCAACATTCTATTGTCCAAAACAAATGTCCACAGAACTGTACTATTTTTACTATTTTACTATTAATACTTTTAGCACTTTCGCCAATCCCTAATGCTTAGCAGGCCCAATACTTAGGAAAAGTTATTGGAATTTCCATGAATGTCAAATATGTGAGCATGTGGTCTACCTCTGTATTTCCTGTCAGCATAATGCACTAGAAAAAAAAATTACAAAATCTGGGCTTAAGTTTCTTACAAGACTTTGGTAAAAAAAAAAAAATGCTAAAGCAAAAATGTTTTTCAGTGAATTTGCATTGCAATGCTTATTATACATTTCAATTTCACCTTCAAAGAGTTACCCAAATAAAAACAAAAAGCCGTTTTCTTTTATATTGAAATGATTTTAATTTCTTAGTTTAGCTGGATGATATTATTATTAAATAGACAATGACCTAAATTCACAAAAACAGAGAGAGTGTGAAATTATAACCAGCAAGTCTAATAAATGCCCTTTAATCATACAATATTGGAAATATTTGGGAGGTGTGCATTATGGGACATAATTTTATTAACATTTTTTAATACGGACTGAAATGTAAGATATACTGCTGGGTTTTCTGTTATAGTACCTGCGCGTAAAGGGACAGTCTGCACCAGAAGTTTTATTGTTTTAAAGGATAGCTAATCCCTTTATTACCCATTCCCCAGTTTTGCATAACCAACACAGTTATATTAATATACTTTTCACCTCTGTGATTACCTTGTATCTCAGCATCTTCTGACAGCCCCCCTGATCACATGACTTTTTAGTTATTATCTATTGACTTGCATTTTAGCCAATTAGTGCAGGGTCAGCCACAAGCCACGGGTGTGATCACAATGTTATCTATATGACTCATATGAACTAGCACTCCCCTGTTGTGATAAGCTAATAGTACAAAAGCATGTGATAAGAGGCTTTCTTTAATGGCTTAGAAACAGGCAGACATTTTGAGGTTTAAATGTTATAAATTATATTAATAAAACAATGTTGATTGTGCAAAACTGGGGGATGGGTAGCAAAGGCATTATCTATCTTTTTAAACAATAACAATTTTAGTGTTGACTGTCCCTTTAAATTAGGGGATTGGGGTTATTTTTTGAATTTGTATTTGAAAAAGCAGAACAGTGTACGTATGGCTTCACTCATATGAATGTGTGTTGTGTCAAAATGTGCATGCGCTCACACAGCAGCAAGGCAGTGAGTCTGGTATTTAACCCTTTGCTGGGTTATGTGTATAGATTGCACAAATCATTAGTGTAAAAATAAAATGGTCTAACAAATGAAAGCAGTTTATTATTGCATTAACAAGTCTATTTAAAAGGTTAAGGATTTTGTTTAAGTGGTTAAAGGAATAGTATAGTCAAAATTAAACTTCCATGATTCAGATGGAGCAAGCAATTGAAAGCAACTTTCTAATTTACTCCAATTATAAACTTTTCTTTGTTCTCTTGGTATCTTTATTTGAAGTAAGCTTAGGAGACGGCCCATTTTTGTTTCAGCACCTGAGTAGCACTTGCTGATTGGTGGCTACATTTAGACACTAATCTAAAAGCGCTACCCAGGTGCTGAACCAAAAATGAGCCAGCTCCTATGCTTACATTCTTGCTTTTTCAAATAAAGATAACAAGAGAACGGATAAAAAATGATAATAGGAGTAAGTTGGAAAGTTGCTCAAAATTGCATGCTCTATCTTAATCATAAAATTGTCATTTTGACTAAACTATTCCTTTAAGAATATTGATTTGGCCTATTTCTTCCAGTACTGCATGTGGATGATCTCAATCTCCAATTTTTTATTTGTTTTCTCCAAGTAAAATTAATTTATTTTTAATTTATTGTTTATTTAATCTATATGTTCTTGTATTCAGAGATATTCAGCAACCTCAACAGACACACTGAATTGGTTACATAGTTTTAGAAAAAAAGAGTGAATAAAAAGAAAAAAAAAACAGTTTTTACTGTGTGGGATTAGAACGAATGTTCTGCGTTACTGTTAGTTGTATCTAGGGAAACAAAGGCTTTCATGCATTATTTACAGAATAAAACACCATGGAAACACTCTGAGCTCTACTCCTACTGATCACCAAAAATCTCCTTGAAGAGCCTAAGTCACTTATTTTATAGCCAATTAACACTGCACCATTTTGAGAGCTATGTGACATTTGTAAAATAAAGTCTCAGCAAAATTAAGACTGTAAATGATGTTATTTGTTTTCTGTGTTGCTCTGAAATACTAAGTAATTTAGCTTCATGTCGGCTGACACACTTAATGCATTCCATTTACTGAGAGGGTTTTTTGTGATATAAGGTTATCTTTTACACTGGAACTATGCCATTTTTGTATAACTTTATTAAAGGGCAATTATAGTTACAAAATGACATGCTCTAATACGTTAAAGAATGTTATTTTAAGACGGACTTATCAGCACTGTTTGTTTAACCCCTGCAATGGAGTTAAACATGCTGTATAAATAGGCTGACCATATTGCCGCTTTAAAAAGGGACACATATGAAAAATACATATGCCAGGGCTGTTTTCAGGGCTGTTTAAAGAAATGGTTTTGTATAAGAACCCTCACATATGTATTTTTCATATGTGTTCCTTCTTAAAGCGGCAATATGGTCAGCCTATGTATAAATAACACTTGGGACTAGCGGTACACAAGCAGATAACACCAATGATCCTATCAGCAGCGCTAGTCGAACGGCTTTAGATGTGCAACTAGCGCCGAGTTGTATTTCTACTGTGTGTTTAACCCTATTGCAGGGTTAACACAGTGCTTCTAGGTCTGTAATATTAAAATGGTATGCTCTAATGGATACTTACTAAACTGTTATCAAGGGTATCCAAATATGAAAGAGGATACAGGCTTTTGTAGGTTGTGATATAAACTAGAGGGTCCCCTTTATTCTAGTGCAGAAATAAAAGCACCTTTTTTGTTAGGTGATCACTGTTACCATAGTGATCAACTGACTATACAAACACATTGTACAATACTTTATAGATGGGTCTATAAACATTTCAGATTGTTTATTGTGTGAAAAGATCCCCTCCCCATTAAAACCCCACATTTTGAGTTTTTAAACTTTATTTTTTATTTTTGGTGGCTTGGTGCTTTTCAAGACCCACAACCATTTGAAAGACTAGGCAATTTCTTCTGTTATGTGTGATCAGTCCACGGGTCATCATTACTTCTGGGATATTATCTGCTCCCCTACAGGAAGTGCAAGAGGATTCACCCAGCAGAGTTGCTATATAGCTCCTCCCCTCTACGTCACCTCCAGTCATTCTCTTGCACCCAAAGACTAGATAGGAGGTGTGAGAGGACTATGGTGATTATACTTAGTTTTTATAACTTCAATCAAAAGTTTGTTATTTTACAATAGCACCGGAGCGTGTTATTACTTCTCTGGCAGAGTTTGAAGAAGAATCTACCAGAGTTTTTCTTATGATTTTAACCGGAGTAGTTAAGATCATATTGCTGTTTCTCGGCCATCTGAGGGAGGTAAAAGCTTCAGATCAGGGGACAGCGGGCAGTTGAATCTGCATTGAGGTATGTAGCAGTTTTTATTTTCTGAATGGAATTGATGAGAAAATCCTGCCATACCGTTATAATGTCATGTATGTATACTCTACACTTCAGTATTCTGGGGATGGTATTTCACCGGAATTACTCTGTAAAAGTACATTAAACCTTTTAATAGGTATTTAATTCATGTTAAACGTTTTTGCTGGAATGTAGAATCGTTTGCATTTCTGAGGTACTGAGTGAATAAATATTGGGCATTATTTTTCCACTTGGCAGTTTGCTTGTTTTGATTATGACAGTTTCGTTTCTCTCTCACTGCTGTGTGTGAGGGGGAGGGGCCGTTTTTGGCGCTCTTTGCTACGCATCAAAAATTTCCAGTCAGTTACTCTTGTATTTTCTGCATGATCCGGTTCATCTCTAACAGAACTCAGGGGTCTTCAAACTTCTTTGAAGGGAGGTAGATTCTCTCAGCAGAGCTGTGAGACTTATGTAGTGACTGTGTTTTAAAATTTAATTAGTGTTACTTTACTAATGGGAACAAACCTTTGCTAACAAGTTGTGTTGTTTTTTAAAGAGTGATGCTATAACTGTTTTCAGTTCATTATTTCAACTGTCATTTAATCGTTTAGTGCTTCTTTGAGGCACAGTACGTTTTTGTTAAATAAGATTGTAACCAAGTTGCATGTTTATTGCTAGTGTGTTAAACATGTCTGATTCAGAGGAAGATACCTGTGTCATTTGTTCCAATGCCAAGGTGGAGCCCAATAGAAATTTATGTACTATCTGTATTGATGCTACTTTAAATAAAAGCCAATCTGTACAAATTGAACAAATTTCACCAAACAGCGAGGGGAGAGTTATGCCGTCTAACTCGCCTCACGTGTCAGTACCTGCGTCTCCCGCCCGGGAGGTGCGTGATATTATGGCGCCTAGTACATCTGGGCAGCCATTACAGATAACATTACAAGATATGGCTACTGTTATGACTGAAGTTTTGGCTAAGTTACCAGAACTAAGAGGCAAGCGTGATCACTCTGGGGTGAGAACAGAGTGCGCTGATAATTCTAGGGCCATGTCTGATACTGCGTCACAGCTTGCAGAGCATGAGGACGGAGAGCTTCATTCTGTAGGTGACGGTTCTGATCCAAGCAGATTGGATTCAGATATTTCAAATTTTAAATTTAAATTGGAAAACCTCCGTGTATTACTAGGGGAGGTCTTAGCGGCTCTTAACGATTGTAACACTGTTGCAATACCAGAGAAAATGTGTAGGTTGGATAAATACTTTGCGGTACCGGCGAGTACTGACGTTTTTCCTATACCTAAGAGATTAACTGAAATTGTTACTAAGGAGTGGGATAGACCCGGTGTGCCGTTCTCACCCCCTCCAATATTTAGAAAGATGTTTCCAATAGACGCCACCACACGGGACTTATGGCAAACGGTCCCTAAGGTGGAGGGAGCAGTTTCTACTTTAGCTAAGCGCACCACTATCCCGGTGGAGGATAGCTGTGCTTTTTCAGATCCTATGGATAAAAAATTAGAGGGTTACCTTAAGAAAATGTTTGTTCAACAAGGTTTTATATTGCAACCCCTTGCATGCATCGCGCCGATTACGGCTGCGGCAGCATTTTGGATTGAGTCTCTGGAAGAGAACCTTAGTTCCGCTACGCTGGACGACATTACGGACAGGCTTAGAGTCCTTAAACTAGCTAATTCATTCATTTCGGAGGCCGTAGTACATTTAACCAAACTTACGGCTAAGAACTCAGGATTCGCCATTCAGGCACGTAGGGCGCTGTGGCTAAAATCCTGGTCGGCTGATGTAACTTCTAAGTCCAAATTACTTAATATACCTTTCAAGGGGCAAACTTTATTTGGGCCCGGTTTGAAAGAAATTATCGCTGACATTACAGGAGGTAAGGGCCACGCTCTACCTCAAGACAAAGCCAAAGCTAAGGCTAGACAGTCTAATTTTCGTCCCTTTCGGAATTTCAAAGCAGGTGCAGCATCAACTTCCACTGCACCAAAACAGGAAGGAGCTGTTGCTCGTTACAGACAAGGCTGGAAACCTAACCAGTCCTGGAATAAGGGCAAGCAGGCCAGAAAACCTGCTGCTGCCCCTAAGACAGCATGAACCGAGGGCCCCCGATCCGGGACCGGATCTAGTGGGGGGCAGACTCTCTCTCTTCGCCCAGGCTTGGGCAAGAGATGTCCAGGATCCCTGGGCGCTAGAGATCATATCTCAGGGATACCTTCTAGACTTCAAATTATCTCCCCCAAGAGGGAGATTTCATCTGTCAAGGTTGTCAACAAACCAAATAAAGAAAGACGCGTTTCTACGCTGTGTACAAGATCTATTATTAATGGGAGTGATCCATCCGGTTCCGCGGTCGGAACAAGGACAAGGGTTTTACTCAAACCTGTTTGTGGTTCCCAAAAAAGAGGGAACTTTCAGGCCAATCTTGGATTTAAAGATCCTAAACAAATTCCTAAGAGTTCCATCGTTCAAAATGGAAACTATTCGGACAATCTTACCCATGATCCAAAAGGGTCAGTACATGACCACAGTGGATTTAAAGGATGCTTACCTTCACATACCGATTCACAAAGATCATTACCGGTATCTAAGGTTTGCCTTCTTAGACAGGCATTACCAGTTTGTAGCCCTTCCATTCGGATTGGCTACGGCTCCAAGAATCTTCACAAAGGTTCTGGGTGCCCTTCTAGCGGTTCTGAGACCGCGAGGAATTTCGGTAGCTCCGTACCTAGACGACATTCTGATACAAGCTTCAAGCTTTCAAACTGCCAAGTCTCATACAGAGTTAGTTCTGGCATTTCTAAGGTCGCATGGATGGAAAGTGAACGAAAAGAAGAGTTCTCTCTTGCCTCTCACAAGAGTTCCATTCTTGGGGACTCTTATAGATTCTGTAGAAATGAAGATTTATCTGACAGAAGACAGATTAACAAAGCTTCTAAATACATGCCGTGTCCTTCATTCCATTCAACTCCCGTCAGTAGCTCAATGCATGGAGGTGATCGGCTTAATGGTAGCAGCAATGGACATAGTACCCTTTGCACGCCTACATCTCAGACCGCTGCAATTGTGCATGCTGAGTCAGTGGAATGGGGATTACTCAGATTTGTCCCCCACTCTGAATCTGGATCAAGAGACCAGAAACTCTCTTCTATGGTGGCTTTCTCGACCACATCTGTCCAGGGGGATGCCGTTCAGCAGGCCGGACTGGACAATTGTAACAACAGACGCCAGCCTTCTAGGTTGGGGCGCTGTCTGGAATTCTCTGAAGGCTCAGGGACAATGGAGTCAGGAGGAAAGTCTCCTGCCAATAAACATTCTGGAATTGAGAGCAGTTCTCAATGCCCTTCTAGCTTGGCCCCAGTTAAAGACTCGGGGGTTCATCAGGTTTCAGTCGGACAACATCACGACTGTAGCTTACATCAACCATCAAGGAGGGACAAGAAGCTCCCTAGCAATGATAGAAGTATCAAAGATAATTCGCTGGGCAGAGTCTCACTCTTGCCACCTGTCAGCAATCCACATCCCGGGAGTGGAGAACTGGGAGGCGGATTTCTTGAGTCGCCAGACTCTTCATCCGGGGGAGTGGGAACTTCATCCGGAGGTCTTTGCCCAAATACTTCGACGTTGGGGCAAACCAGAGATAGATCTCATGGCGTCTCGCCAGAACGCCAAACTTCTTCGCTACGGATCCAGATCCAGGGATCCGGGAGCGGTTCTGATAGATGCTTTGACAGCACCTTGGAACTTCAGGATGGCTTATGTGTTTCCACCCTTCCCACTGCTTCCTCGATTGATTGCCAAAATCAAACAGGAGAGAGCATCAGTGATTCTAATAGCGCCTGCATGGCCGCGCAGGACTTGGTATGCAGATCTAGTGGACATGTCATCCTGTCCGCCTTGGTCTCTACCTCTAAGACAGGACCTTCTGATTCAGGGTCCATTCAAACATCAAAGTCTAACTTCTCTGAAGCTGACTGCTTGGAAATTGAACGCTTGATTTTATCAAAACGTGGTTTTTCTGAGTCGGTTATTGATACCCTGATACAGGCTAGGAAGCCTGTTACCAGAAAGATTTACCATAAAATATGGCGTAAATACCTATACTGGTGTGAATCCAAAGATTACTCCTGGAGTAAGGTTAGGATTCCTAGGATATTGTCTTTTCTACAAGAAGGTTTAGAAAAGGGTTTATCGGCTAGCTCATTAAAGGGACAGATCTCAGCTCTGTCCATCTTGTTACACAGGCGTCTGTCAGAAAATTCAGACATCCAGGCCTTTTGTCAGGCTTTAGCTAGGATCAAGCCTGTGTTTAAAACTGTTGCTCCGCCATGGAGTTTAAACTTAGTTCTTAACGTTTTACAGGGTGTTCCGTTTGAACCCCTTCATTCCATTGATATAAAATTGTTATCTTGGAAAGTTCTATTTTTAATGGCTATTTCCTCGGCTCGAAGAGTCTCTGAGTTATCAGCCCTACATTGTGATTCTCCTTATCTGATCTTTCACTCAGACAAGGTAGTTCTGCGTACTAAACCTGGGTTCTTACCTAAGGTTGTATCTAACAGGAATATCAATCAAGAGATTGTTGTTCCATCCTTGTGTCCAAATCCTTCTTCAAAGAAGGAACGTCTTCTACACAATCTGGATGTAGTTCGTGCCCTCAAGTTCTACTTGCAGGCAACTAAAGATTTTCGCCAAACTTCTTCCCTGTTTGTCGTTTATTCTGGACAGAGGAGAGGTCAAAAAGCTTCTGCTACCTCTCTCTCTTTTTGGCTTCGTAGCATAATACGTTTAGCCTATGAGACTGCTGGACAGCAGCCTCCTGAAAGAATTACAGCTCATTCCACTAGAGCTGTGGCTTCCACTTGGGCCTTTAAGAATGAGGCCTCTGTTGAACAGATTTGCAAGGCTGCAACTTGGTCTTCGCTTCATACTTTTTCCAAATTTTACAAATTTGACACTTTTGCTTCTTCGGAGGCTATTTTTGGGAGAAAGGTTCTTCAGGCAGTGGTTCCTTCTGTATAATGAGCCTGCCTATCCCTCCCGTCATCCGTGTACTTTTGCTTTGGTATTGGTATCCCAGAAGTAATGATGACCCGTGGACTGATCACACATAACAGAAGAAAACATAATTTATGCTTACCTGATAAATTCCTTTCTTCTGTTGTGTGATCAGTCCACGGCCCGCCCTGTTTTTTAAGGCAGGTACATATTTTTTAAATTATAATTCAGTCACCACTACACCCTTGGCTTCTCCTTTCTCGTTGGTCTTTGGTCGAATGACTGGAGGTGACGTAGAGGGGAGGAGCTATATAGCAACTCTGCTGGGTGAATCCTCTTGCACTTCCTGTAGGGGAGCAGATAATATCCCAGAAGTAATGATGACCCGTGGACTGATCACACAACAGAAGAAAGGAATTTATCAGGTAAGCATAAATTATGTTTTTCATTCAGTGAGGGATATTGATCATATGTAACTACTAAAGGAGCTGTGAAGAGTTTGAATAATCTCCCCCCCATCCATCTCCCTTGACAAATGTGGTGACGTTAGTAATACTCCCATTGAAGCCTAGGAGTGCCACCCACTAAGCCACTAACAAGCTTGTAGTTTATGACAATCATGGATCATCTTATGCATGACGACCTGTTAAATGAGTTAAAGGGACATATAAGACTGTGAGATGTTACTTATTTATTTATAACTGTTACTAGCGGACATCAGAAAAGGAGATAAAATAACAGGCTAGGCTGAAACATGGCAGAACCCATTACTTTATGCAGACTACAATTTTAAACTTAAAGGGACACTGAACCCAAATTTTTTCTTTCATGATTCAGATAGAGCATGCAATATTTTTTTTTGTTACTTTTTATTGAAAGAAATAATGCAGATAAACAGTAGGCGGAGTTTGACATTCAACTCAATAAGATACATAAAGCAATACTTTTTGTCCAATAAACATTATCAAAACATTACCATCTAGGTTAGTCTATGTACCATCTCATAATAGCGACTGTCCACCGTAGCACAGGGACCGCCTAAGCCCTAGTGAGCAGGCGAGAGGGGTACAAGTGTAAGAGAGGGGGTAGGGGGGAAAGAGGAGAGAGAGAATGGCTTTAGGGGCAGAAGAGATAATGCAGAAGGAGAAAGAAAGAGAAAGAGAGGAATTTGAGGAGAGAGTCTTGTTGCAGTAGGAGGGGCTCCTTGGGAGAGATACTAACGATGTGTATATGGATCGTATCCCGAGGGGTCAGCTACCATGTAGAGATTGTTCCCAGTAAAGTTTAACTTCAAAGAAATAGTTAAGTTTTTTCCTTTTAAGATACCCATACTCCCCCAAGTGTATAAGCTCTGGTTCTATCTATCCAAGTTTGCTTGGTTGGAGTTATTTTAGATTTCCATGCTCTCGCTATCAGGTAATGTGCTCCGTTTAGTCCGATCTGGAGGAGATGTGATCGAAGCCGGCAACAATCCATAGAGACATCATTAAGTAAAGCAATCTGGGGGGTCAATGTAAATTCTAAATTGAGGATCTGTCGAAAGTGTGACTGAACCGTCTTCCAGAACGGTTGGAGAGCGGGGTAGCTCCACCAGATATTTATTAGGTTTCCCGTCCCCCCACAGTCCCGCCAACATCTACGTGATGCCTCTGGGTATATGGTGTTTAGTCTTGCTGGAGTAAGGTACCACCGTCAAAATCTTGTGATTTAACTCTAGTATTTGGGGGGAGACTGATGATGTCCGGGTGTTTTTGAATATCCTATGCCATGTGTTTGTATCTAATTGGGTGCCTAATTCCGTCTGTCATCTTTCTGTGTAGGAAGGGAGTAGTGTGGAGTTTTGGTGTTGCAGAAGTTTATGTGCCATGGATAAAGTGTTTTTGACTGGTTTTCCTCTCAAACAAATCACTTCGAAAGGAAGGAGCGGCCTCAGTAGTTGTGATTTATGTGGTGATGATGTCAGAAAATGATTTAGTTGTGCCAGTTTGATCCATGAAGGGAATCTCGGGCCTGTTATATCCAGGAGTTTATCCCTGGGTAATAATTTCCCTCCCTCCATCAGTCTGGTTAGTGGGACGGAAAACCCCATTCCGATGATCTCCCGAAGATGCTATTCAAACCCCCTGTAAGTTCCGCATTAAAAGGTATCAGGAACGTAGGTGAATGTGTAGTGGAAATATTTTTATGTGAGAGCAGAAATTTATCCCATGAATCAAAGAGATGGTTGTGTAAATCTAAGTTGTTGCAATGAGCCAATCTGTGGTCTTTGGGTACCCAACATAAGGTTCCCATATTCGGAACCTTCAAGAGATGAGAGTCTAGGGCTACCCATGCCTTTGTTTCTGTTGCCCCGTGCCAGTCCAGAACTCTTTGGAGCGTTACCGACTCATAGTAAGAGCGGACATCTGGGAGGCCGAGCCCTCCATCCCTATTAGAGCGATAGAGGGTGACCCTGTTGACCCGTGTTTTATGTTTGTTCCAGATAAATGTATTTATGGAAGTTTGTAACTGACGCAGGTACCAGTTGGGGATCTTTATGGGTTGGGCCTTTAGGATGTATAATATCTCGGGCAATGTGGTCATCTTGATAGAATGTATTTGACCCCACCATGAGAGAGGCTTTATGCTCCAGCGTTTGAAGTCCTCTTGGATGTTTTTAAGTAAGGGAACGTAGTTATGTATGAAGGGTGAGGAATTGTTCTGGGTTATCTGGGTCCCTAAGTATTTAATTGAAGTGGTTTGTTGTTTTAGAGGACACAAATATCTCAGGGAGGTGAATTCGTCATCCGTTAAATTAATGTTTAACATCTCAGATTTCTGCATATTTATGAAGAAATTAGTGTGCAGTCCAAAGGTCTGTAATTCTTTAATAATCTCTGGTATGGAGATTTTAGGTGATGTAACTGTAAACAGCACATTGTCTGCATATAGGTAAATCTTGCAATTATGGGGACCTACCACAATTCCTGTAATATCCTTATTTTGCCTGACATGCAAGGCCATGACTTCCATGACCAAAGCAAACAAGGCGAGGGAGAGCGGGCATCCCTTTCATGTGCCATTACTGATATTAAAGGGGGTTGATAGGGTCCCGTTGGCTTTGACTCTCGCTGATGGCTTGGAATAGAGGCTAAAGATACGTTTATTCATATTTGGTCCAAATCCAAAGCCTTGTAGTGTGCTGATAAGGAAAAGCCAGTTCACCCGATCAAAGGCCTTCTCCACGTCTGTAGTTATGAAGACCGCTTTTTGGCCGGAGAAGTGGGCATGGGAATTAAGCATGAGGGCTCTGATGGTGTTGTCCCTTGCCTCTCTATTCGGGATAAAGCCGACTTGGTCCGTGTGAATGACGTCTTCCAAAAATTTTTGTATTCTGTTAGCTAAAATTTTTCCCAATATTTTTAGATCTCAATTTAACAAGGAGATCGGTCTATAACTTTTAACATCAGTTTGTGGTTTCCCTTCTTTTAAGATCACTGGACATGAGCTTCTAGGGATGTGGTTGAAAATGGGTGGTCAGTATCTATTGAGTGGAATGACAAGAGGTGGGGGGCTAATGTGTCTCTGAATGTTTTATAATAAGAATTTGTAAACCCGTCGGGGCCAGGACTCTTCCCGTTGGGTAGTGAGTTAATTACCTTTAAAACTTCAGGCAGAGTTATGGGTTTCTCCATCTTATCAATTTTGGCTTTATCTATTTGAGATAAATTCGCTTCAGTAATGTATTTTGTCATTTCCCTAGTTTTTTGGGGAGTGAATTGGACAGCTAAATTATAAAGGTCACTGTAGTATTTGCTAAAGGTGTCTGCTATCTGTCTGATGTCTTGGACAGTTGTATGGTTTGGTGTTTTTATACTGTGTATACATGTGAATTGTGCCTTAGCGAAAAGTGATCCCGCCCTGTTTTCTTCACAAAAGAAAGTCCTCCTAAGGAGGAGAGCTCATCTCTGGGGCTCCCTCTGTAATAGCAGTTTGAGCTCCGTTCTAGTGGCCAACAGCTGTTTAAGAGTTGATGAGTCTCTGGGGTTATTTTTATGTCTAATTTCTAGATTCAGGATAGATTGTATCAAAGATGCTGATGGCATTCTATTTGCTTTGGTCCTAATAGCTTTCAATTTAAAAAAATCTCCCCTAATCACCACCTTGTGGGCCTCCCAAAGAGCATGTGGTGGTATAGTAGCCAGTGCATTAAATCGGAAATATTCTTTCAACTTTGCTGTGATGTTTTTGATGTTATTAGGGTTGTGCATTATTGAGTCGTCTAGCCTCCATTGAAATGGTGTTATGGGGGTGTTAGGCTATTCCATAGAGATGGAGATCATGGCGTGGTCTGACCAGGTTACCTGTCCTATATCAGATTGTAATAGGAGTGATAAACTGGCTTGGTCTAAATATAAATAGTCTATACGTGAGTACGTGGACCATGGGAATGAGTAGAAAGTGTAGTTCTTTTGTCGCGGGTGTTGTGTACGCCATGTGTCCACTATTCCCATTTGTTTGATGCAGTTGTATATTATGTTTTTCATTCTCCAGGTAGTGGTGGAGTGAGAAGAGTATATGTCTAGTGCGGGGTCCATGATCGCGTTGAAATCCCCTCCCACAATTAGTATACTTTTTCTGTGTTCTTGGACAAGGGCTGTTACTTTTTTGATAAAGGGGGTTTGTTTTCTATTGGGGGCATAAATGTTTACCAGGGTAACTGGTCTACGGAACAGTAAACAACCGGTTTCCACAGCACCAATGAATGAGGAAAAAAGTTTAACAAACTTGTCTTTTATTAATCCATTGCAGCTTATACAAAGCACTGGCACACAGCAGCATAAAGCGATGTTTCGGGCTGTTAACCCTTACTCATGCTCATACAGAACACCTGTTAGCTGCTACTTAAGTACCATATGATATTAACCCCTAACACACCTAATTACAAGAATATATCTAAACAACCACAGAATATCACCACCTAGTGGTCAAAAATTTATATTCATAAAAATGTTAAATACATAGTTAAAAACAAACTGCTGTTAGTTGTCACCTCTTATATAAATTTATGTTCTATACAATTTCATCATATGATAATATTATTCATGCTGAAGATTACTTTATTCACAGAAGATAGAATATTATTTATATTCCAAATTGAATTTTTATTTAAATTTAAATTTTACCTACAAGAAAACTGTCATATCTATTTCCCTGTTGATCCCTTTGGGAACTAAAGCATCTAACTTATGTATCCAAAAGGATTCTTTCCTCTTTAACTGTAATTCCCTACTTCCACCCCTTCTGTGGGGTTCAACGCTATCAATAACTTCCACCTCAGTTGTGAAATATTGTGACCAGCTTCAATAAAGTGACAGGCTACTGGGGCCTTCATGTCCCCGCATCTTATATTTGATCTATGTTGACTGAGGCGATCACGTATTTTTCTAACCATCTCACCCAAATAGATTTTGGAACACGGACACTTTATTAGATAAATTACATGTGTAGACTCACATGTGTAAAATTTGTTAATATTAAACCTCTTGCCTGTTTGGGAGTGTACAAACTCTCTACCCTTTATGACTGAATGGCAGCAGTCATAAAGGGTAGAGAGTTTGTACTTAAGGAGCAGCTAACAGGTGTTCTGTATGAGCATGAGTAAGGGTTAACAGCCCGAAACGTCGCTTTATGCTGCTGTGTGCCAGTGCTTTGTATAAGCTGAAATGGATTAATAAAAGACAAGTTTGTTAAACTTTTTTCCTCAATCATTGGTGCTGTGGAAACCGGTTGTTTACAGTTTACAGAGAGGTGTTTGCAGTGGCCCTCTACCACGTGCATCAGGTGTGTGCTGTCTATCATTTGGGAACGGTCTACGGAACAGGAGTCCCATTAGGATGAGGACTCTTCCCTCATTATTTCTCTTATGAGGTGGATGTGCGTGTTTCTGTTGAATACGATACCAATTCCACATTTTTTCTGGTTGGTCGAGTTAAAAAAACCCGTTGGGTATTCCCTGTTATAAAATTTTGGTTCTAAGGGGTGTGCAAAGTGGGTTTCCTGCAGCATGATCACATCTCCTTTTTGTTTACGGAACCAACTGAGAGCCACAGATCTTTTATTAGGGGAGTTTAATCCTTTTGGCATTTTGGGAGATAATGTTGAGCTTACGGTTGGCCATGAGCGGTCATGAAGTTTTTTTGTGAACTCTGTGTACTGTGAGGCTTTAAGCCGCTTTAAGCCGATATGTTGCATCTGTGTTAATATAGCTTACCTGGGCGCAGGGTCCTGCCATTAGATATAGAGTCCTCAAATTCCTCAAAGAGAGAAGTGCAAAGAGGGTAGAGAAAGTAGAAGGGAAAGAGGTGAGGGTAGGTAGGTGATACAGCCCATCCCGGCCAACTGACCTGTGGAATAGGTAACATATAACTATTATCACAAATACAAACATAACAATAACAACATTATAGTAACAAGAACTTTGTGAGTGACATTGGGGCTTTGTCACTCGGTTAAAGGGATTCTCCATAACTATTATGGTGAATCAGGAGGAGAAAGCTGAGATACGATCCCACTTTCTGGTGTCAAATCTCGGTCGAGATCACAAATAATGAGAGGCATAGTGACTCAAATAGTTCCAGTGTCCATGCATGTAGACTGCAAGTGTAGGAAATAAGCTATCCCTTGTGTGGGGCTTCGGGATTTCATGTTGGATCCGCTGTAGGCAAGGGGCTAATCATAGTGTTGTCTGATTCATTCTTCCTCTTCTTAGGCACCATCTGCCAAGCTGATCTTCTGATTCTTTTCATTTGAAGAGGGTCAAAGGGCTAAGATCTGCGTAAACTTGGAGGAGTTGTTGAATGTGATGGGGCTTTTCTCTCTGGCAGCTGCCATGATTTGTTCATTCTCCTGGAACTTGTGGCACTTGAGGATAACATCCCTGGGAGGGGCCGTGTCTGCCGGCTTCGGGCGCAGGGCCCTATGTGCCCTGTCTAACAATATATTGTGAGGGGAGTGGGCATCTAGTAGGTACTTAAATAGGTCCTGTAGATAGGGTAGTAGTTGACCTGACAAGACAGTTTCTGTTATGCCTCTAATCCTTAAATTTTGCCTATGGCCCCTGTTGTCTAGGTCCTCTATTTGGGACTGCATCTGCATTATAGACGTATTTTGCTGTGTGATATGTTGTTTGAGGGATTCCGTAGTGTTCTGCAGTTCCTCTGTTCCCTCTTCCAGCTCCACCACTCTGTTCCCCAACGCAGATACATCTCTCTTGACTTCTGAGATCCCTTTTTTTATCATTTGACCCACTTGTGTCATAAAAGATGCAAAGTCAGTTTTAGTGGGGAGAAAACGGATGTCTGCTCTAGTGAGGGGGCTGTTGTCTTCTGGGGATAGGTCTCCCGGTGATGGAGGGTCAGAGTGCTGTTCTTTATCTGATGTTGCAGCTTCAATTGCCTTGAATTAAGCATTTAGATTAGTGCCCATTGTATTTGGGGTCTTATTGGGTTTATCTGTTCTGGGAGACCTTCTTGTAGCCATGTTGAGGGCTAGTAGTTTCTTATCAGAGTCAGAGTTGTCCTATTTTATTTTCTCCTGTGTTTACAGTCACTATTGATCAGATGCTGCAATTTATCCCCCTCTCTCTTCTCTTCCCTTTTTATTTTTGTTAATTTATTTATTTTATTTTTATTTATTTTTTATTTTCTTACCCCCCCCCCTAATCTAAAGAGGGGTCACTTGGTAGCTTTATCTGGCCCTTTATGTGCTATTTTAGTGACCTTTCAGTTATTAATGAGGGCAATAAAACAACAGTCTTATTTTGCTGTCAGGGGCCTGTCACCATTCGTAGTTATCCCATTCACAAGTCTCTTGTAGAAAAAGAAGGAAAAGGATGGGGCCCAAAACTGTGCTTTGTGGGAGGCAAGGTAATACAATTTTATGGTCCTACCATTGCCTGGGAAATACCTCTGCTCTAAGGTATATGTGCTATGTATGCTGTTGTATTAGTAGGCTGCGATGTCGCAGTTATTGCTACATGGGTGGTGATTTGAGAGAGTGAATAGTCAGTACCTGTTAAGTAGTGTGGATCCAGATGAATTGTGGTTCTCAGTAGTGTCCAGCTATGGGATACTTCCCTTAATTGCTAATGATGTGTCCTGCTATGGCCCACTACCTTTTCTGGCCTGTCGTAACCAAAATGGCGCTGGTATTATTTGTAAAGCTCATCTTTCTCCGCTAAGGAAATCCAGCCAGTGTGCCTTTGAAGTTTGGTGTGCGGCTATCAGATATGCTTATCGTGGCTTCCGTGTCCACTTTTACCTCTGTACAGTTGATCTGGCACTATAGAGGTCCGGTGCGTGCGCCCGGTGTATGAAGATCAGTCCGGGTCTCTGCTATTGGATCCGGCCTTGAAACAGGTACTGTTAGTGTGAGCAGGGTCTCCCCTCAACGATTATGCTGGTTAGGTGTCTAGATTGCGACTGAGTCACATACAGTAGGGCAAAAAATATTTAGTCAGCCACCAATTGTGCAAGTTCTCCCACTTAAGATGAGAGAGGCCTGTAATTTTCATCATAGGTATACCTCAACTATGAGAGACAAAATGTGGAAACAAATTCAGACAATCACATTGTCTGATTTGGAAATAATTTATTTGCATATTATGGTGGAAAATAAGTATTTGGTCACCTACAAACAAGCAAGATTTCTGGCTCTCACAGTCCCTTTAATTCTTCAATATTTAAATAACTACTAGAATTTAACAAATATATCTGCATATTAGGCTAATATTTGCTTTGAATACTTTTTTATATCTAGCATTTATTTAGTGCTTAATGTCCCTTTAACTGTACTTCCATGGAAAGCCTATATGTATAATCTCTTTGGGAAGAGACATCAGAAGCTTTGTGTGTGAATTTACTATTTCATAAAGAGTTTCTTTCCCTCTTTTGTGGTTAACTATATTCCTCTATTGCCAATAATTCCTTGATCCTTTTCTAGCAGAGTTGAGTATGTTGGGGCTTGTGACAAGTCTAGAAACCATAGATTTAACAACTTCAATGAAGCCAGGCACAATTCTTGAATAGGCTTGTTAAATAATCAAGTAATTTAGTCAGAAATTGAATTTATGACATTGATATTACTTTCCAAAAGGTTCAACACATTGCTTCCCTATGTGAAGAATTGAGCATATATCCGTCTTCCTCCAATCACGGCATGGCTTCAGGCAATGTTTGCTCTGGGGGGAAGCCGTTATTGGAGGAAGCCGGATTCGTCATTGCTGACATATGAAGAGAGGATCTGCGGGCGGGGAAGCTGCTCCGGCTGTGAAGAGGAGAGAGGTAAGTTTTTAAACAAAACGGCTGTTTTATAAACTTTGATGAATGAAAGTGCTCCTGTTTTTAATAGTATTTTTAAAAACCGGGCTTTCATTTATCAAAGTTAAAGGGACAGTCAAGTCCAAAAAAACTTCCCAATTTACTTTTATCACCAATTTTGCTTTGTTCTCTTGGTATTCTTAGTTGAAAGCTAAACCTAGGAGGTTCATATGCTAATTTCTTAGACCTTGAAGACTGCCTCTAATCTGAATACATTTTGACCACTAGAGGGCATTAGTTCACATGTTTCATATAGATAACATTGAGCTCATGCACGTAAAGTGACCTAGGAGTGAGCACTGATTGGCTAAACTGCATGTCTGTCAAAAGAACTGAAATAAGGGGGCAGTCAGCAGAGGCTTAGATACAAGATAATTACAGAGGTAAAACGTGTATTATTATAACTGTGTTGGATATGCAAAACTGGGGAACGGGTAATAAAGGGATTATCTTTCTTTTTAAACAACAAAAATTCTGGTGTTGACTGTCCCTTTAACCTTCACTTTAAGGTACATAGTACTTCCCAAAGAAAATTGTTGTACTATTATAGTGGGTCTTATTATTGTAAGTTAGCTGTTTGTGAAATTTCCGTTTTCTTTTATTTCCATTTGTGGTTTAAGTTTCCCATCATTTAAAAAAAAAGCAATAATAGTTAGGGTTTGAACTCATTATTGCTGGGAATCAGAGAAAGAGCTGTCTAAGGGGTGTAAATATATTTGTGTTTAGTCCCAGATTTCTAAATTATTTGAAATTATTGTGAATTTACATATGGCATTTGGCCTACTTTTATATTTAATCCAACATAGGCTGTCAGTTTGAGGTGTATTTAAAACCCATTTCTTTGGGTAAATCTGAAGATTTATTGTGCCAGTCTATGGTTCTCTTGAGGGTACATAATAGTTATGTACATTTAAGTACTCAAAATCTGCCTTTGTCTCTATGCAGGTATTGTTTGTATCTTAGTTCTGGGTTTCACTCCCCTCATCCCCCAGTCATTCTTTGCCTTTTGTCCCAGGGCATCATCCCTTTTCTTTAGGGGATATTCTCCTCCCTATGGAGATAGAGGCCTTGCTTAGGGCTTCTCCTGGATGGGAGGCAGAAAGGTGGGATTGGTTTCTGGGGGTCTTGCTGGCTCCAAGCAGACTTATCGGGCCATTATTTTGATAGATCCTTAGGTCTATGGCCTTGTTGTCTGTTTTCAGAGTCGAGTTGTACTTGTACTCTGTGGGGATGGCTGTGCTATCCTTACGCTCGTTCCTGTACCTGTTTTGTTTTTTTTGTTCCCCTGTTTTGGATCCCTGAGGCTGGGTTGGTCCAGCTGGCCATGGGTCTGCGGGTCAGCTGGACCATTTAGTTAATGATAGTAATTTTTATTTATTTTTTTAATTATATTAAAGTTAGTGGGTGTTAAGGTTAGACTTAGGGTTAGGTTTATGGGTTAATAACTTAAGTATAGTGGTGGCGACGTTGGTGGCGGCAGATTTGGGGTTAATAAGTGTAGGTAGGTAGCGACGACATTGGGGATGGCAGATTAGGGGTTAATAAGTATAGGTAGGTGGCGGCGATGTCGGGGGCGGCAGATTAGGGGTTAATAAGTGTAATGTAGGTGGCAGCGATGTCGGAGGCGGCAGATTAGGGGTGTTTAGACTCAGGGTTTATGTTAGGGTGTTAGGTGTAAACATAACTTTTCTTTCCCCATAGGAATTAATGGGTCTGCATTACGGAGCTTTACGCTCCTTTATTGCAGGTGTTAGGCTTTTTTTTAGTCGGCTCTCCCCATTGTTGTCTATGGGGAAATCATGCACAAGCACGTAAAACCAGCTCAAAGCAGCGCTGGCAGGGCTGACATCAGGGGGTGACAGGGGTGACTCCTGTCAGGGGCCCAATGGGCCAGGGGGGCCCCATGAGGCAAGAACTACTTATTTAAAAAATAAAATAAAATTTTGGCAGCCACCAGTGGGTACTACAGCAGAGGGCTATTGAGCATGGGAAATGTTATTACAAGGAGTAAAGCATTAGCATTTGAGAGGATTTCTGAGTGTGCACTAAACCACTATGCACAGTGTTTGACAGACTTGGCACTTAAGTTTGTACAGTGTGTGCCTGAGTCAGATGGCAGATCACTTTCATTTGCAGAGGAGGTAGGACTTACTTAGTAAATGTTTTTTTATTTCTTTTTGCAATTTTGGATTGTAACTTCAGTGTGGAAGTTGTTGTATGGTTGGACCAGGGGGCCATAAAAACACATTTTTTTAGCAATATGGAGCAGTGTATTTATGATTATTTGACAATGCTGTAGAAATTCTATATTTAAGCCATGCAGAAATGTTTCCTCCTCAATACACAAATGAGTTTTTTTAATTAATATATATATATATTAATTACATTCCAGGTTATTGCCCCTTTATGCAAGGACTTTCCAGATGCAAAGAGGCATTTTATCTAAGATTTTTAAATCTGAATAAAATGTTATACTCTAAGACTAAGATTGCTCCGTGTTTGAAATGAGACAGGTTAACTTAAAACTGTTCAGTTTACCCTACAGCTGACTTCATTTTGAAATACATACAAACAAGCCTAAATCCTGCATTTAACCAGATCTAATGGTATGAGACTGAGTACCACAACTTATGGTTCCACCAAGACCATATAGAGTACAGCATTTTCAAAATCCATAAGTACAGATGACAGATGGGAACATTTGTACACCATATTTGAAGTGGTGCTGTTGGTTGGGGAAAATAAACATATGTCAACCTTTCAAAAGTACTTTTCTTCATCTAGCCATCTACCCGGATCATTAATGTACAATTTTGAATTTACAGAATTATTTTTGTTTGCACATGTACAAATATGATTCTTTAAAAAGTGATCTCAATTTCTGCATTTATTTTTATCATGCATGCCAAACACTGTTGATTTAGGGGATGCAATATTCAGACATTTTACCTCCTGTGAGTGTTTCTGTGGATGTCTGTGTTTATGTCTTTGTGCTTTTGTTTGTGTCTCTATGAGTGTGTATGTATTTTTTTTTTCTGTGGGTCTCTCTGTGAGGGTGGGTGTGTATGTCTTTGTGCTTTTTCTATGGGTGTCTCTGTGAGAGTATGTGTATGTATATCTTTGTGTGTTTTCTGTGGATGTCTCTGTGAGGGTGGGTGTGTGTATGTGTGTTTTCTGTGGGTGTCTCTGTGAGGGTGTGTGTATATCTGTGCATTTTCTGTGGGTGTCTCTGTGAGAGTGTGTGTATGTCTTTGTGTGTTTTCTGTGGATGTCTCAGTGAGGGTGTGTGTATGTGTGTCTTTGTGTGTTTTCTGTGGGTGTCTTTCTCTGTGTGTGTGTGTATGTCTTTGTGTGTTTTCTGAGGCTGTCTCTGTCAGTGTTTCCTTGGGTGTATGTGCAAGTTTGTGTTTGACTTTGTGTGTGTGTGTGTCCATTGTCTGTTCCTTTTTAGGACATTTTGACCTTACTACTGATTATTCACATCTTTCTACAGACTTTGAGACTAATGAGACCTTTCGGGGAAAGTCACCAATTCACCATTTAACCTGTTAATTATTGTTTAGGCAGTTCAGGGCCCTTCTTTTCAGCAGCTGCATGCTGTTGTCATCATTTAGTTGACTAATCAATGGTTAAGTCAGGGGCTCAAAAATTTCTAATGGCGGCCCTGAGCGCTCGTATTTGTGTGCGATATGGAGCTCAATGCTGCCATATTGCCTGCTAACGCCGGGTTTTTGCAAACCTGTAATAGCAGCGCTATAGGGAGGTGAGCGGTGGAAATAACTTGCAAATTATTACGAGCTGCTCATAACGCAAAACTCGTAATCTGGTCGATTGTTTGGTATGTCAGTTTAAAACTTTCTCTACCCTGTAAACAACAGGACCTAATTTCCTAGTGTCCTCTTGCATATATAACCCCTATCCTAACAGCTAAAAAGTGCAGAACTTCCTTGTATACCCTAAAGAGAACTATCTGGTTCCCGGAGAGAAGCCTTTCCTATAAAGACTTTGCTATATGATTTGTAAAAAGGAGAAATCATAAAGTTTATGTGTTTGTCAAATAGACCAAGCTATCACATTGCCTAAAGCATTACTTCTACCCAGTACAATAGGGAAAAAGTTAAGGGATTGAATAATGTTCAAAAGGTGTTTAATGCCAAAGAAAGGAAGGAAAGTGTTTTCCCTTCATTTACTTGGTATTAGAACACAATTTAAGGAATGTTCTTAGTTTTATCATTGATTCTGTGTTTGCATTTCTTCCTTTTTCGTGAACCTTCTTTGGAATTTTAAGAACATGGTCCTATAGTAGTCATGTCTATATATACCTATTCCAAACATAGCACTATCTTTTTGAATGACAGAGCTTCGTTCAGGGATCCTTGTAAACACTATTTTTAATTTTGTTTTAGTTGTAAGTGTTTATTACAGTAGACGAATCCCATTATCTATTCTTTCTGCTTCTGTGTACCTCAGTGTTTTGGACAAGATAGCCCATTTTCAGCACACTATCATCCTTATCTGTGATGCTTCCATGGAAACATTCTGGTTGATAGCTAAATCTATACCTATCTCTGTTCGTATCAAGGGTGTAAGGTTGTATAAAGTAAAGTAACAGTCACTAGGGGCCTGGTTACAAAAAATCCCCTGCTTGGAGAGAGATTGTAGTGCAGACTTCACAGGGGCGTAACCCACTAAATGCTAAAAGAAAAAAAGCAGAACCCACAAGCACTGCAAAACCGCTCACAATATTCTAGACATGCAAATTTTGTTACACTTTTTATGCTTTGTATTTTATATTACTTTACACTTCAGATTCGGTCCTTTCAGTATTATTAAATTTAAGCTTTCCACTTTCTATTTTAAATTTTAATAACTTTAAATTTAGTGATTTTGCAAATTCTTATTATGTTATTAAAGTTTCCATGTTACTTTAACAAATTAGGATCATACTTTGTATGTCTCTGTGTATCTTTTACAATTTACATCACACTTTATATTTTCTCTATTGAAAAAAAGAGCTTCAGAAAGTGGGAGGGACAGGGGAGTTCCCTAGGCTGAACAGGAGGGTTCCCAGGTTATGTCTGAAGCTCCCTCACAATTCTTGAGAAATGCTGTAAGAAATTTAACCAAGCTGGTCTCACAGAATTGTCTTGTCTGCTGTATGCAGGTGAAGTTTGCTCAAAATTCACAATACGCATACTTAACTGACAGAAAAGTAATACATACTAAACTACTGGCAAAAACAAGTTACATTATAGTGAAAACATTACAGTTTAATGTGTATTTGCTTCAAACTGGGACTTTTTATCAACCCCAGGTGTTCTCCTGTTAACTCCTCTCTCCACTATGAAATTCTGTATCCCAGAGAGCATCATTACTTTCAAAGGGAGGCATCTCTCATCTGTTTAGGACTTCCAGGTTCTGCCCTTTTTCTTATAGAATTCAGCTAATTTAGCCCCTGTGAAATCTGCGCTATAATTTCTCTCCAAACTAGAAAACCATTGCATATCAGGCCCAAAGAAAGAAAATAATGAAGCTCTTCGGGAAACTGAAGCTCTCAGTTTTTCAGTTTCATTTTAAATATAAGAAATACAACAGCATTGTAATTTGTAAAAGATACACATAAATATACAAAGTATGAGTCTTGTTTGTTAAAGTTACAAAAAACTATGAAAGTATACTCAGAATTTGTAAAATCACAATCCTAAATACACTGCTGTATAAAAAATAAAATCCAAATTAAAAGTGAAAATTTTAAATGTAATAAAACCTAATCTGAAATCTAAAGTAACATAAAATACAAAGCACAAAATGTAAATGCAGCAAAACTCTCATTCTCCTACAGAAGTGCCAAGGTACAGCCCTTGGAGAAATATAGCAAAATCTGCCTTTTTAGAATTTCACTAGGGATCTCACAGTGCTGAAGGATCATTTTAAATCATCTTGTTTGAGCGGAGAGGTCTATATCATCAGGCCCTAGGTTAGAGGGTGTGATCATAAATGCAGGGGTACTGGATGAAAGGCTGACCGTATCTAGGTCTTCCAAGAAGATACTACTAGTCAACCTTTCCTTATCAAAGTTTCACCATTTACAATGCACATCTCCAGAATTAGGTATAAGATTCTTTGAGTTGCCAGACTGTTTTATCAAGGAGAATGGTCTTTTCAAATGTATGTATTTCTATCAATTTTTTTTAAAATGGGAAAGAACATAAATAAATTTCAAGGCATAAAAGACAACTGCAAGCGTTTAGCCAGAAGGAGTCACTATGCATTCAAAAAAGGTGCAATGATGATTACTTTGAAACACAGTATGTTTTTCCTTCAGTTAGTTTGCTTCCACTGTTTATTAAACAATTTCTGAGTTGGAGGTGGGGAGTCAATATATTCTTTTTTTTATAGAATATACCCCCATGCCAAATGAAGCAGGTATACAGGCAATTAAGGATTAATTACAAAGTGGATTATACATTCATGTACAGTTTGATTTTTTTGGGGATCATCTTTTGTGGTATTATATTTCAATTATTTTCTTTTCCAAGATACATAATATTTACAGAAGAAAGGGACAGCAATGGGCTCCGATTTGTCTCCTTCAACTTATATATGAGTACATTTGAGAACACACACAAACATAAATATATATCAACAATATGTTTGGCATATAAAGGACTCCATTGGACAAAGTCAATGAGAATGTTGACCAGAAAGGATATTTTGTTTTATTCCCAAAAGTCAGGTTTTTAGAACAAAAATAATATTAAAAGATTAAGAAAGATCAGTTCAGAATATATCATGTGAGAAAAAAAGTTGGAGAGTAGTTACCCTGAGTATATTATTATTAGTAAACAATAGGAAATACAAGAAGTTATATTAGGGCACATCAAGAGTGAATTAAGTCTAATAACAGATTAGATTTTGTTTCAGAGTTTTATGAAGATAGCAAAAATATTTGTAAAGTTACAAAAAAGCACTGGTATTTGCTGAGGTATAGTTATTTCAATATTAATGAGTTAATATAATTAATGAATAATTACCTATAAGATTTTATTAAAGGTGAATAATTTAGGTGACTATCTGGTTGGGGCTGGTGTTTGTAGAAGAAAACAATTAGGAGTTAATTATATTACTGCACCAAACAATCCATGCCCTATCATATGCCCTATGTAATTACATGAAAATGAAAGTATTTAGCACATATATGTGGAAGAAAGCTGCTAAAGATTGAAGGTTATAATACTCGTCAAAGGGACAATCTACTCCACATTTTTTATTGTTTAAAAAGATAGATAATCCCTTTATTACCCATTAAGTTATATTAAAATACTTCTTTTGACAGATTTGAATTTTAGCCAATCAGTGCTGACTCATTCGTACCTCAACAGAAGGGAGCACAATGTTATCTATGTCAGTGATTTGCAACCTTTTTTTGCCGTGGCACACTTTTTTACATTAAAAAATCCTGTGGCACACCACCATCCCAAAACTTTACAAAATCACACATTGTAGCCGAATACAGGATATATAATACATTATATATATATATATATACACACTGTACTGTGCTGTCATGCCATGCCTCCTACAAACTATACATGACATATTGACATTCATTCACAAACAATCATAATGATTGTCTGTGAATGAATGCCAATGTCATGGTTGTAAATGATGCCTGATGAGCCTGTCACATACCTTCCAATATTTCAAAATTTGAAAGAGGGACACCCCCGCACTGTTGTCAGTCTGCCGCGGCACACCTGAGGATCTCTCATTGCACACTAGTGTGCCACGGCACACTGGTTGAAAAACACTGATTTATGTGACACACCTTAACTAGCATTGTCTTGCTGTGAAAAGCTTATACAATGCACTTAGATAAAGGCAGGCTGCAGGGGCTAAGAAACAGAGATTTAGAGTTTTAAAGGCTATAAAGTATATTAATATACCAATTTTGGTTGTGCAAAGCTGGGGAATGGGTAATAAAGGCATTATCTATCTTTTTAAAGAATAAAACATTTGGAGTACACTGTCTCTTTAATATGCATGTAGGCTCTGTTATATAGGTGAGGCCACCTGCAGTGTGAGAGATAGGAGAGCACTAGACAAGTCTGCAATATCGAATAAAGATATTTCATTAAAGAGATACCAAAACCAAATTTTTTCTTTCATGATTCGGATAGAGCATGCAATTTTAAGCAAAGCAAATTTCTAATTTACTCCTATTATAAAATTTTCTTCGTTATTGTATTATTTTTTTAAAAATGTAGGAATTAAAGCTTTGGAGTCGGCCTATTTTTTGGTTCATCACCCTGGATAGTGCTTGCTGATTGGTGGCTACATTTATCTTGCTGAACCTAAAATGGGCCTGCTCCAAAGCTTTCATTCCTGCTTTTTCAAATAAATATACCAAGAGAATGAAGAAAAATTGATAATAGGAGTAAATTAGAAAGTTGCTTAAAATTGCATGCTCTATCTGAATCATCAAATAAATTATTTTGGGTTCAGAATCCCTTTAACTGTACCTTCAGATCTTATACAGGCTGGTGATACAGTCAGTCAGCTAAGGTACCAAGTTATAGACCATATTACAAAACTAAGAAGAGGGGGAAACGGAGAGCTCCTTTAAAAGGGACATTATATCCTAGAGATCTGAATAGGGAGTATGAGCTATTTGTTCTTAAATGATTGAACATTTGTTTTAATACTGTTGTTAATACTGTTGTTTTTAATATGGAACAATATTGATCTGTAGTAAGGAATACGTTTTAATTTCCAAAAAAAAATATTTGTGTAATATCTCTAAATATTTAGTAAAATAAAAAAGGTATTAAATGTATAGGAAGTCCTCTAGGGGCCAGTATATAAGAAAGGATGGAATTAGGTAATGAAAGGGTTAAAAACATGGAGTGCTGTTGTGGGAGTATGTAATTGTATTTTGAGTATTTAAATGTATTTGCCTAACTTGAATCAGCATGATTAAAGGAATATGAAACCCAAATAATGTATTTTGTAAATTCAGACAGAGCATTCAATCTTTTGAAAAAAAGTTTTCAATTTACTTCTGTTATTAGATTTGTTTAGTTCCCATGATATTCTGTGTTGGAGAGATATCTAGGTAGTCATCTGAAGCACTACATGGTAGGAAACAGTGCTGCCATCTAGTGCTCTTGTAAATGCTGCCATCTAGTGCTCTTGTAAATGCTGCCATCTAGTGCTCTTGTAAATGCTGCCATCTAGTGCTCCAGAAATTAGAAAGTTGTTTAAAATTGCATGATTTATCTGAATCATGAAAGAAAAGATTTGTGTTTCTTGACCCTTTAAGGGCTTACAGCTATAGTTTGTTTCTTGGAAAAGCCTCCTATAATAAAGCTTTTTTGCAATTTTTGTAAGTAAGTGGTGCTGTCACTAATTGTGGATAGACAGCCAACAGATGCTTTCAGTGACATGCGCACTTTTTTTGTTATATATGTGAGTGCTGCACTCATTGTAAGTTGCACTCTTTGGGGTCTATTTATCAAGCATTCTCCCACCTACGACTGCAGGTTCTCTGAGAACTGTTGCTTCCTACCCTCTTCTCCACCTCTTAGGTGGAGAATTTCAATCTCCGACCAGGGAGATTGACAGCTCCTGCTCGAGTGTGATTGGCTGTTCGCAGGCAGGGGGCGGTGTTGCAATGGTAAATTCCGGCAGGGGATTGCTGCCCGCCAGAGGCGAGCTGGGGCGGAGAGGAGTGAATATGTACGCCCCTGTCCACCCTCGTTTTATAAATCGAGCCCTTGGTATGCACACAATTGTTTGGTGATATTGTTCACTTATACATTACTATTGTAGACTGGTTTAGGTGAGCTATACATATATATAACTATGTAATCAGTCATCTGGCTATGTCCAGCTCTAGATCCCTTATTCATTTAATAATACATTTAAACTTTTAATGGTGCATTGTGTGTGGTTCTGGATAATGTGAATGTCAATTTTTCACTAGGGCATAGGGAGTTTTAAATTCAGTGTCTACATGACAACATTATAAAGTTATTGGAGTTTTCCACAATAAAAATAATGTCACATACTTTTTGACAGTTATTCTCCAATGACCTGTCATCAAATAGTCTGTAAAAATATAGAAAATTGATCCAGTACAAAAACGTGAAGCACTTCAGGTTTAACAGTCGGGATTTCTAAAAGCAGGGGGCTTGTAATATAAAAGTTATTACCTTGTCAGCAAGCTAAGCCCTGCAGTAGTCAAATGTCACACAACTCTCTTCATTTCTTCCAATAAATTGCATACAATTGTTCATATGGGCACATTAGATACTTTGCTGTTTGGGGGTCTTTAAACTGATACATAATATTTATAAGTGCTAACACTGCAACCTTCTTTTGAGCAGCTTTAATTTTAACTCACATTTGTCATGTGCTTAAAAGGACAGTAAAAGTAAAAACGTTCCAATAATATATCGATAAAGTTAGTAGAAGCACACTGCAGACATTTGGGTTCTAAACTGTTGGATCTGCCCCTTTTATTTTCAAAGGAATAAAATGTGGACAAAACCATAAATGAGTTACTTGCTTCTATCCTCCAAACCTTCACCACTTACCTCCATTATAGACAATCCAGATTTTATTCATGGTATCTCTTTACAATAGACAGGCACAGAAATATCCCATTTATCTACTCACCAAAGATACCAATATTGTTCTCAAAGTGAATTGGCAGATAAAGATTTCAACATTTTTAAGAACTGGTACTTTTATCATTAAAGGGACATTATACACTAGATTTTTCTTTGCAAACATGTTTTGTAGATGTTCCATTTATATAGCCCATACAGGATTTTTTAATGTATAATTTGTGCTTATTTTTAAATAACATTGTGCTGATTTTCAGACTCCTAACCAAGCCTTAAAGTTTTATGTGAATACTGATGTATACCTACTCCAGCTTGCACCTGTTTGTGTAAAGGGCCTTTTCATATGCAGAGGAAGGGGGAGGGGGAAGTGTCTGCTTTCACTGGGTGTTCCAGTCAACCTAATCTAAAGTTCTAAACTGACAGCTTCTAAGTAAGTTTCTTAAAGGGTTTTATACTTGATTTTTAGATCAGTGTCTGTGCATATTATTCTTTATAGTAGTGTCTATTACATGCAGTTATATAAAAATGGTGTATACTGTAACTTTAAGTTTACTCATACCTCCATAATCATAAGGATAGATACAACATGATACGTCCACTCATTAAAGGGATATGGAATCCCAAAATTTTCTTTTGTGATTCAGACAGAGCAAACCATTTAAAAAAAAGTTTCCAATTTACTTCTATTATCAAATTTGCTTCGGTCCTATGATATTCTGTGTTGAAATGATACCTGTAGTAGTGCTACCATCTAGTGCTTTTGCAAATGGATAAAAAACTGCTGACATATAGTGCTAAAGAAATAGGCTGTCTCCTAAGCATACATTCCCTACTTTTTAACAAAAAGATACCAAGAGATTAAAGAAAAATTGATAAAAGAAGTAAATTAGAAAGTTGTTTAAAATAACATGCTCTGTCTGAATCATGAAAGAAAAATGTTGGGTTACATATCCCTTTAAGTGAAAATCCCCCATATACTACATAATCTCAATTGTGTATAAGATATTACAGCAGGTGCCACCTGGCTCAGAATCTCATTTTATTAAACAATGGGGGCGGACCATGTTGTGTGATTCCTCTCTAGAGACATTTTAAACATCTGTAAACAAACAATGAAGTCCTTAGTTTCCTTCCAGATCCTAGAGATTAACTTTAAAATACTACATAGAAGGTATTACACCCCAGCTCACCTTCAAAAATTATAATCCCCAGAGATTCAACCTTTGTTGGAGATGTGGAAAGGATGTAGGTAATATGGGAAACATCTGGTAGACGTGCCAAACAATTATACATATTTTGGGAGCAAGTTGTTAGAGAAACAAATATTCTGATGGGATGTAAAACTACCATTGTATCCTCTCATTTGGTTTCTTAATAAAACTTCTAAAATCATGCCCCAGCTAACTTAGAATTGTTGCAAATTGCAAGTAACAGTGCAAAGATTCTAATAGCTAATCTTTGGCAGTCAGATCAAACTCCAACTATAACCAAGTTGGTAGATAAAATGAATAAAATTATACAGTTGGAGGAAATATCATTACTTGAAAATAAATAGGCAAGAGTTCTTCTTTGAATCACTTTTTATATGGGAAACTTACATTAAGAATAATTTCAAATATTAGACCTAGCACATGAGATGACATATATCAACTAATTGTTTACATTATTGGCAATATAGACCTGTACTGTGATTGTGATTGCACTGTTTTATGACTGTCCAATTTCTTTTTTTTTTAACCTTTTTTTCTTTAAGTTATATTAAATTGTAAAAGGATTAGCTTTTTGGCTTATTAGGCTGATACATCTAATTTATACAGAACAGTTCAGCCTATTTTTTTTTTTTATATATATGAAGTATACTTTAACTAGTAAGTCTTTTGTAAACATGAAAAACTCCTCCTAATCCTGTGGCAGTTTTTCCTTCTTAGTTGTTTCAGGCTATTCAGCTAACCATTTGGGATAGCGCATGCTCCCTAAAACCTGCGCATGTGCAATACTCACCTTCCAGACAGAAACATTGAATCCCAATGCCATAAACATCACAATCTACTGCTTACATGACTCCGCCTGGAAGGTGAATATTGCGCATGTGTGGGATTCAGGAAGCACACACGCTAACACGTCAACTGGGGCGGGAGGGCAATCTAACTTTATCCAGCTCTCAGCAAGTAAGGGTAAAACATGCTGCAAGCTTGTGGCAGTCAGGACAGCCCTGCAGGACATGAATTTTTAATGTAAATATAGACTTACTAGTTAAAGCATATTTCAGCAATATATGATTACACAGTTTTTACCTTTACTGTCTCTCTAAAAATGGTGCCTAAGGAAAAGTACTCACATTTTCCCCCATCTTGCATATGAAAGAGCACTATTTAAACTTGTTAAATTTGTAACCAAATGGACGTGCTTGTTTGTTCACAAATGGCTCTTAGGATAGATTTCAGTTTACTGGCTGATAAGAAAAAACTCCTGCAGTTCTATTAGTGCACAATGATAAAACCCACAAACATACAAACAGAAAGTATTCATTTTTTTTTTATTATTTTAGCAAAAAAAATAAATAAAAAACAAAAACAAACAAAAAGCAAACATATAAAGAATGAAGAAGAACAGAGGGGCGCCTCATGTGATGTATCGTCAGGTGAAAACACAATGAAATCAAAAGATAACCAAATGGGTACTCACATACTCCAAGAACACACTAATGTGTTGGTAGGGACAGGCTGCAGATTAATAAAGGTGTGACAGCTCACCCATTTAGTCACGCTCTCAATGATGTGATGCTGGAAAATTAATGGTAACACAGAAGAGGAGCACTACATGTGCAGACCATTAAGAGTATAAACAGCAAAATTGTACTGGACATAAAATGGGTACTCACATACTCCAAAAGCACACCAATGTGCTGGTAGGAACAGGCTGCAGATTTAGGCAGGTGTGGCAGCTCACCCCAAGGCACAGTCTCGAATGCTGTGAGGTAGTAGGTACAATAGTCCAGGATAAACTTGCACCAAATGTTAGGATTACCTCTTGTGTAAAGTGTCAGGCAGAAGGTAGGTAGAGAGATCCACTCACAGATGATTTAAAAAAATGTAATTTATTAAAAACATAAAATTAAAATACAACAACACACAGGTTTGTTGTAGCAGGTGGATCAAGGGGTTAACAATGTGGCCCCCAATATTTGCAACGCGTTTCTCGGTTTACAAACCGTTTCATCAGGCATATAATAATTCTCAAACCTACCTCTGCCTTTTATACCTAACAAACTAACATACAAACATTTACCTTCCTTCTAGAGGGTGTGTTTTCTAATTAGTGAGTAATGAGCACCTGTCTAGTCAGACCAGCATCTCTGATTGCAGTCTTATACATAAAGAAAAACCCTTAATTCACAAATGCAAAAGCAATATTTAAACATGTCATGGAAATAAAAATACAAATAAAACCAATTTAGTTCAACAAATAAAAGTGAATATTTATGCACACGTAAGAACCAATACCAAAAATGTAAAGTTATCCGGTATTGACAACAATAGTGAAAATGTTTACCTTATTATTGTCCGTTTTTGTTGAAAATACTGACTCAATTCTTAAAGTTTGGGCGTAACTAGCCATAAGCTGAGATGAAAAATATACCTATATATATATCCTTACTAGAATAGATTTTTTTGTTGAAAGTACACTGATATCGATTTGTTAGTGGGTATGTCTTTCGTAGCTTAGTAACAGTAGCTTGTCTGTTTGTATCTGCTAGCAACGGATTCTCATTGGTCCTTGTGAATTGGACTAGAGATGTCCTGTCATTGGCTACAGAGATGTGATGTGTGTCGGAATGTACGCTCCCTCAGCCTATCACGACTTCACTGCACAATCAATACTCTTGTTATTGTAGTGTATTTTGACTTTTCCTAAAGTATCTCCGTTTTGCGGAGCGGTTGCGAAGGGATTACTAATGACTCCATATGTGATCAAACTCAGCTGATACCATGCTTATGACCCGGCCGTACTTATCGCTTATAGGGCGAATCGGGTATTGTACCCTCATGTAATTGTGATATGTGTTATATCTAATCTAAAGTGATATATATATTTTTCTACGTCAATGGTAAATGCCATATATATACAAGTGTCCTGCCGCAACATTTCCAGAATTCGTCCCTTCCTTACTCAAAATACTACAAAAATACTTATTCATTCCCTCATCCTGTCACGCATTGATTATTGCAATCTACTCTTAAATGTCCTTCCAAAACACCGCCTCTCCTCCCTCCAATCTATTATGAATGCTTCTGCTAGACTCATCCACCTAAGCCGACGATCTACATCAGCTGCTCCGCTCTGCCAGTCTCTACACTGGTTCCCCATACACTCCAGAATACAATTTAAAGTATTAGCCCTAACCTACAAAGCACTCAAAAGTCTAACTCCCAACTATATTTCCTCTCTCATCGTGAAATACTCCCCATCCCGTCCTCTTCGATCAACCTCTGACCTACGTCTCTACACTCCTGTTATCTCTACATCCCACTCCCGCCTCCAAGACTTCGCACATACTGCTCCTGTCCTCTGGAACTCTCTACCCCGCTCCATCAGACTGTCTCCAACCTTGTATAGCTTCAGAAGATCCTTGAAAACCCACCTATTCAGAGAGGCTTACCATCTCTCCTCCATCCCCCATCCGAACCAAGCTAATACATGTACATGAATCTTCCTCCTGTGCTAGATTTGTTTAGTCTTGTTATGTTATGTATTGTATCACAAATCTTTGTCATTGTATACCCCTATCATTGTACCCAGCGCTACGGAATTTCGCGGCGCTATACAAATAAAAGATAATAATAATAATAATAATAAGTGTTTTAAATATCCCCACAACATTGCGAGACCATGGATGCCAGCAGTTGCTCCACGATCACAAATGATTATCATGTGTATCCATACAATGTGTATCTATACAATGAATCACAAATGATTGTCATGTGTATCCATACAATGTTTTAAATGGACAACTTAAATATCGATATGTGACAATAAATTTGGACCTAAAAAAATGTTGAAAGTGCTAGTGTTTTGAAATGTTTATCAAGGTTTTGAAGTGATGCAAGATTATGGACATGAGTAGTTGTTTTATAATCACAAATGATTGCATGCATGCAGTGTGTTTGAATAGAAAAAAGAAATGGAAAAATAACAATAATTGGGACCTTTAAAAAAAAAAAAAAAAGATTATACTGAAAATGCTGGTGCTGGGAAGTAGTTATTACAGATGGGTTTGAGCTATTGTGAATATGTAACTAAGGAAAATAAGCGTGAATAGGATAAGTGAAATCCGGATAGGAATGTGTTACTAACAATGTGAATGTATAATTAAAGGTGTAATGTGTATATTGTTCTTAACACTAGTGTAGACATAGTTGAAGAAAGTGACTATATTTGTTATTAAATATATATAGATAAGTGTATCTGATCAGAGTGATAAATATTAGCTAAAAGTGTATGGTTTAGGTGTGAAACCTAGCCCATAAAAAATAAGGGATAACAGGGGTACTAATTGATGTAATCAGTATCCAGAAATAATTTTTATAGATATTGACGGCAGATAAGAGCCATAGGCCCAGCAAGTCTGAGCTTATAATGATAAGCTAAGTGATATGTGAATAAGTTTGGTAATAAAAAGTATATACATGTGTGTAACTATTGATGTACTGGCTACTCAGGCTAAGAAGATGTGCATGAGTCAAAGTGTGTGTGAGTCTGAGGAAATTATGATGCAGTGTGATGAAAATTTTGATGGAAAAGAGAAAGATTAACGGACAGTTCTGGGATCTAGAAAGCTGCCAGATCTAATACTTTGTTTAGGCCAGAGGGAAACAGGGACTGGAACTTGAAGATCCAGTATGTTTCTCTCTGGGTCGAGTATATCTATTGGAACCTATTTTGGGGTGAATGTGCTCTAGGGGAGTGATGCAAAAAGTGTGATGATGACCTCTATGTTGGACCGTGCTGTGTCGTGAAACCCTATGTTTAAGTGATTGTTTTTTTATGTTTCTTAGATGCTCACTCCATCTGGTACGTATTTTCCTGCAGGTGCGGCCTAGGTATTGAAGTCTGCACCTGCAGGTCAAAACATAAATTACATATTCAGTATTGCAGTCTTTTCTGTTTTTGATAGGAAATATTTCTCCTGTGGTGAAACATTTCACAGATGTGAGACCATGTGTAACGAAACTGCACATATGGCATCTTGGTTTATTACATCTAAAGGCTCCTAGTTTAGTTCTCCTATCCAAATTAGATGTGGGATTGTGTATATGGTTCTTCTTTGATATAACAATTTTACTAGGTGCCAGTTTTTGTTTAAGAGTTGGTGCTCTTCGAAATACCACTCGTGGGGTATTGCAAATCCTGTTCTTTAGAATAGGATCTTTGAGGATAATAGGCCAATGTTTATTAAGAGTTTTTTTAATAAAACTATGTTCAGAATTGAATTGGGTTATGAAAAGAGGATCCTTTAGACCACCATATTCTGGTTGGGTTGTATCCTCAAGTTTGGGGGCTAAAATATTGTTCCTATCCTCATTTCTTGCTTTTAGGAGACTGTCTTCAATCAATTTAGATGGGTACCCTTTTTCCCTAAACCTTCTAACAAGAACTTCTGATTGATGGTCATATAGAGTCAGCGTGCTACAATTTCTCCTGATGCGCCTAAACTGACTGTAGGGGATGTTGGTCTTCCAACTATTAAGATGGTTGCTGGAGAAATGGAGAAAGTTGTTACTATCCACTTCTTTAAAATAGGTGGAAGACACAACATCCCCCACATTATCCCATCCAAGACAGACATCCAAGAACACAATCTGTTCCATCTGTATATTGTGTTTGAAAGAAAGACCCATATTATTGGAGTTTAGATGATTGGCAAAGGCAGTGGCCTCATCTAAAGACCCATCCAAAATAAAGATAAGGTTGTCTATGTAGCGGCCATAGAATACCAGGTTTGCCCCCCAGTTGGTGTTATAGATATATTTTCTTTCATGTAATTAGCAAGAGTCCATGAGCTAGTGACGTATGGGATATACATTCCTACCAGGAGGGGCAAAGTTTCCCAAACCTTAAAATGCCTATAAATACACCCCTCACCACACCCACAATTCAGTTTTACAAACTTTGCCTCCGATGGAGGTGGTGAAGTAAGTTTGTGCTAGATTCTACGTTGATATGCGCTCCGCAGCAAGTTGGAGCCCGGTTTTCCTCTCAGCGTGCAGTGAATGTCAGAGGGATGTGAGGAGAGTATTGCCTATTTGAATGCAGTGATCTCCTTCTACGGGGTCTATTTCATAGGTTCTCTGTTATCGGTCGTAGAGATTCATCTCTTACCTCCCTTTTCAGATCGACGATATACTCTTATATATACCATTACCTCTGCTGATTCTCGTTTCAGTACTGGTTTGGCTTTCTACAAACATGTAGATGAGTGTCCTGGGGTAAGTAAATCTTATTTTCTGTGACACTCTAAGCTATGGTTGGGCACTTTGTTTATAAAGTTCTAAATATATGTATTCAAACATTTATTTGCCTTGACTCAGAATGTTCAACTTTCCTTATTTTTCAGACAGTCAGTTTCATATTTGGGATAATGCATTTGAATTAATCATTTTTTTTAACTTCAATTTGACTCTTTTTTTTCCTGTGGGCTGTTAGGCTCGCGGGGGCTGAAAATGCTTCATTTTATTGCGTCATTCTTGGCGCAGACTTTTTTGGCGCTAAAATTCTTTTCCGTTTCCGGCGTCATACGTGTCGCCGGAAGTTGTGTCATTTTTTGACGTTATTTTGCGCCAAAAATGTCGACGTTCCGGATGTGGCGTCATTTTTGGCGCCAAAAGCATTTAGGCGCCAAATAATGTGGGCGTCTTATTTGGCGCTAAAAAATAAGGGCGTCGCTTTTGTCTCCACATTATTTAAGTCTTATTTTTTCATTGCTTCTGGTTGCTAGAAGCTTGTTCTTTGGCATTTTTTCCCATTCCTGAAACTGTCATTTAAGGAATTTGATCAATTTTGCTTTATATGTTGTTTTTTCTCTTACATATTGCAAGATGTCTCACGTTGCATCTGAGTCAGAAGATACTACAGGAAAATCGCTGTCTAGTGCTGGAGCTACCAAGCTAAGTGTATCTGCTATAATTTTTGGTATCTGTTTCTCCAGCTGTTGTTTGTATTGCATGTCATGACAAACTTATTAATGCAGATAAAATGTCCTTTAGTACTGTTACATTACCTGTTGCTGTTCCGTCAACATCTAATTTTCAGAGTGTTCCTGATAAACATAAGAGATTTTATTTTTTAAATCCATTAAGAAGGCTATGTCTGTTATTTCTCCTTCTAGTTTACATAAAAGTCTTTTAAAACTTCTCTTTTTTCAGATGAATTTTTAAATGAACATCATCATTCTGATACTGATAATGGCTCTTCTGGTTCAGAGGTTTCTGTCTCAGAGGTTGATGCTGATAAATCTTTGTATTTGTTCAAGATGGAATTTATTCGTTCTTTATTTAAAGAAGTATTAATTGCATTAGAAATAGAGGATTCTGGTCCTCTTGATACTAAATCTAAACGTTTAAATAAGGTTTTTAAATCTCCTGTAGTTATTCCAGAAGTGTTTAATCTCCCTGATGCTATTTCTGAAGTAATTTCCAGGGAATGGAATAATTTGGGTAATTCTTTTACTCCTTCTAAACGTTTAAGCAATTATATCCTGTGCCATCTGACAGATTAGAGTTTTTTTGGGACAAAATCCCTAAGGTTATGGGGCTGTCTCTACTCCTGCTAAATGTGCTACTATTCCTACGGCAGATAGTAATTCATTTAAGGATCCTTTAGATAGGAAAATTGAATCCTTTCTAAGAAAAGCTTACTTATGTTCAGGTAATCTTCTTAGACCTGCTATATTTTTAGCGGATGTTGCTGCAGCTTCAACTTTTTGGTTAGAAGCTTTAGCGCAACAAGTAACAGATCATAATTTTATAGCATTATTATTATTCTATAACATGCTAATAATTTTATTGGTGATACCATCTTTGATATCATTAGAGTTGATGTCAGGTATATGTCTCTAGCTATTTTAGCTAGAAAAGCTTTATGGATTAAACTTGGAATGCTGATATGTCTTCTAAGTCAACTTTGCTTTCCCTTTCTTTCCAGGATAATAAATTATTATCTCAACTGTTTCTGGAAGGAAGGGAACTTTTTTACCAAAGGATTAAAAATCTAAGGTAAATTTAGGTCTAATAATCATTTTCGTTCCTTTCCTCACAATAAGGAACAAAAGCCTGATCCTTCATCCTCAGGAGCGGTATCAGTTTGGAAACTATTTCCAGTTTGAAATATATCCAAGCCTTATAGAAAACCTATAGCCAGCTCCTAAGTACCCATGAAGGTGCGGACCTTATTCCAGCTCAGCTGGTATGGGGCAGATTACGTTTTCTTCAAAGAAATTTTGATCAATTCCGTTCTCAATTTCTGGTTTCAGAACATTGTTTCAGAAAGGTACAGAATTGGCTTCAGTTAAGGCCTCCTGCTAAGAGATTTTTTTCTTTCCCGTGTCCCAGTTAACACAGCAAAGGCTCAGCATTTCTGAAATGTGTTTCAGATCTAGAGTTGGCTGGAGTAATTATGCCAGTTCCAGAACTGGAACTGGGGCTGGGGTTTTATTTTATCTCTTCATTGTACCAAAGAAGGTCAATTCCTTCAGACCAGTTCCGGATCTATCAATATTGAATCGTTATGTAAGGATACCAACATTCAAGATGGTTACTGTAGGACTGTCCTGCCTTTTGTTTAGCAAGGGCATTATATGTCTACAATAGATTTACAGGATGTGTATCTGCATATTCCGATTCATCCAGATCACTTTTAGTGTCTGAGATTCTCTTTTTAGACAAGCATTACCAGTTTTGTGGCTCTACCGTTTGGCCTAGCCTCAGTTCCAAGAATTTTTTTCAAAGGTTCTCGGTGCCCTTCTTTCTGTAATCAGAAAACAGGGTTTTGGTATTTCCTTATTGGACGATATCTGGGTACTTGCTCAGTCTTCTCATTTTCGAAGAATCTCATACGAATCGACTTGTGTTGTTTCTTCAAGTTCATGGTTGGAGGATCAATTTACCAATCAGTTCATTGATTCCTCAGACAAGGGTAACCTTTTTAGGTTTCTAGAATAGATTCAGTGTCTATGACTCTGTCCTTGTCAGACAAGAGAAGTTTAACATTGATATCAGCTTGTCAAAACCTTCAGTCACAATCATTCCCTTTGGTAGCCTTATGCATGGAAATTTTAGGTCTTAGGACTGCCGCATCAGATGCGATCTCCTTTGCTCGTTTTCACATGCGACCTCTTCAGCTCTGTATGCTGAACCAATGGTGCAGGGATTACTCAAAGATATCTCAATTAATATCTTTAAACCGATTATACGACACTCTCTGATATGGTGGACAGATCACCATCGTTTAGTTCAGGGGGCTTCTTTGTTCTTCCGACCTGGACTATAATCTCAACAGATGCAAGTCTTACAGGTTGGGGAGCTGTGTGGGGGTATCTGACGGCACAAGGGGTTTGGGAATCTCAGGAGGTGAGATTTCCGATCAATATTTTGGAACTCCGTGCAATTTTCAGAGCTCTTCAGTCTTGGCCTCTTCTGAAGAGAGAGTTGTTCATTTGTTTTCAGATAGACAATGTCACAACTGTGGCATACATCAATCATCAAGGAGGGACTCACAGTCCTCTGGCTATGAAAGAAGTATCTCAAATTTTGGTTTGGGCGGAATCCAGCTCCTGTCTAATCTCTGCGGTTCATTTCCCAGGTATGGACAATTGGAAAGCGGATTATCTCAGTCGCCAAACGTTGCAACTGGGCGAATGGTCTTCACCCAGAGGTATTTCCTCAGATTGTTCAAATGTGGGAACTCCCAGAAATAGATCTGATGGCTTCTCATCTAAACAAGAAACTTCCCTGGTATCTGTCCGGATCCCGGGATCCTCGGGCGGAGGCAGTGGATGCATTATCTCTTCCTTACAAGTGTCATCCTGCCTATATCTTTCCGCCTCTAGTTCTTCTTCCAAGGGTATTCTCCAATATTCTAAAGGAATGCTCGTTTGTCCTGCTGGTAGCTCCAGCATGGCCTCACAGGTTTTGGTATGCGGATCTTGTCCGGATGGCCTCTTGCCAGCTGTGGACTCTTCCGTTAAGACCAGTCTTTCTGTCTCAAGGTTCTTTTTTCCATCAGGATCTCAAAACCTTAATTTTAAGGTGTGGAGTTTGAACGCTTGATTCTTGGTCAAAGAGGTTTCTCTGACTCTGTGATTGATACTATGTGACAGGCTCGTAAATCTGTATCTAGAGAGATATATTATAGAGTCTGGAAGACTTATATTTCTTCAGGATGGTTTAGATAAAGGTTTGTCCGCAAGTTTCTTGAAAGACAAATCTCTGCTCTTTCTGTTCTTTTTCACAGAAGGATTGCTAATCTTCCTGATATTCATTGTTTTGTACAACCTTTGGTTCGTATAAAACTTGTCATTAAGTCGATTTCTCCTCCTTGGATTTTGAATTTGGTTCTGGGGGCTCTTCAAGCTCCTCCTTTTGAACCCATGCATTCTTTGGTCGTTATATTACTTTCTTGGAAAGTTTTGTTTCTTTTGGCCATCTCTTCTGCCAGAAGAGTCTCTGAATTATCTACTCTTTTTTGTGAGTCTCCTTTTCTGATTTTGCATCAGGATAAGGCGGTGCTGCGAACTTCTTTTGAATTTTTTACCTAAGGTTGTGAATTCTAACAACATTAGTAGAGAAATTGTGGTTCCTTCATTATGTCCTAATCCTATGAATTCTAAGGAGAAGTCATTGCATTCTTTGGATGCTGTTAGAGCTTTGTAATATTATGTTGAAGCTACTAAGTCTTTCCGAAAGACTTCTAGTCTATTTGTCATCTTTTCCGGTTCTAGAAAAGACCAGAAAGCTTCTGCCATTTCTTTGGCATCTTGGTTGAAATCTTTATTCCATCATGCCTATGTTGAGTCGGGTAACACTCCGCCTCAAAGGATTACAGCTCATTCTACTAGGTTAGTTTCTACTTCCTGGGCGTTTAAGAATGAAGCTTCGGTTGGTCAGATTTGCAAAACAGCAACTTGGTCCTCTTTGCATACTTTTACTAAATTCTACCATTTTGATGTGTTTTCTTCTTCTGAAGCAGTTTTTGGTAGAAACGTACTTCAGGCAGTGGTTTCAGTTTGAATCTTCTGCTTATGTTTTTTCATTAAAATTTTATTCTGGGTGTGGATTATTTTCAGCAGGAATTGGCTGTCTTTATTTTATCCCTCCCTCTCTAGTGACTCTTGTGTGGAAAGATCCACATCTTGGGTAATCATTATCCCATACGTCACTAGCTCATGGACTCTTGCTAATTACATGAAAGAAAACATAATTTATGTAAGAACTTACCTGATAAATTCATTTCTTTCATATTAGCAAGAGTCCATGAGGCCCGCCCTTTTTTTGTGGTGGTTTTGATTTTTTTGTATAAAGCACAATTATTCCAATTCCTTATTTTATATGCTTTCGCACTTTTTTCTTATCACCCCACTTCTTGGCTATTCGTTAAACTGAATTGTGGGTGTGGTGAGGGGTGTATTTATAGGCATTTTAAGGTTTGGGAAACTTTGCCCCTCCTGGTAGGAATGTATATCCCATACGTCACTAGCTCATGGACTCTTGCTAATATGAAAGAAATGAATTTATCAGGTAAGTTCTTACATAAATTATGTTTTTCTTCAAGGACCCCCATGAAGAGGTTAGCAAAACTGGGGGCAAACCTGGTACCCATGGCCGTACCCTTGACTTGTAGGTAGTAATCGTCCAGAAATGGGAAATAGTTATGTGTTAAGATATGTTCTATACAAGTTATGATAAATTCTTGTTGTGATGAGGGAAGATATATATCATTTTCCAGAAAATGTCTTATAGCTTCTATCCCTAATGTGTGGTCAATGTTAGAATAAAGTACCCCTACATCGCAGGTCATCCAGAGGGAATGTTCCCTTCTTCTAATATTTTGTAGTTTGTTTAATAGATCTGTGGTATCTTTGATGTAAGATGTTAATTTGGTGACATATTTTTGCAGTAATAAATCAATGTATTCAGATAATCGATCAGTGGGGCTATTGATCCCTGAAATAATGGGTCTACCTGGGTTTTTTTTCCGATTTTTATGGATTTTGGGTAAGTGGTAGTAAAATGGAGTACTTGGATGATCTGGTAGAAGATATTGTTTCTCTTTTTTATTTAGGATCCCTTTCTGAAAACCGTCTAAAATTAGATTTTTAAGAACTTTACTGTATTTGGTTGTGGGATCGCTATCTAATTTGTGATAATATTCAACATCAAGAACTATGCGTTTGGCTTCAGCGATATAGTCAGGATAGTCCTTAGGACTATCCCTCCGCCCTTATCTGCTTGGCGTATTATCAAATTCTTATTCGCCATTAGGTTGTTTAGTGCTTTTTGTTCATTGGGCCAAATTTTCTTGTATTGAGAATTGTTGGTGGTTTTAGTTTTATTCTGTTTAGATGATAGTTTGTTTAGGTCGTCTAGCACTAACTGCTGGAAGAGATCTATGTAGGATCCCTCTTCACGAGGGGGGTTAAATGTAGAGGGGGGTGCTAGGTTGCTGTGCACAATCTGTTCAAATAGATCATGTGTTAGATTTTGAGAGTCAGACAATTTGTGTTGCATTTCTAGGGTCCATTTGGTCTGTTAGTATTGGTGTCCCATCTAATTTGTGTTTTCTTAATGGTTTGGCTGCAAAGTATCTCTGTAGTGAGAGTTTTCTAGTAAAAGAATTAATGTCAACAAACAAATTAAATATGTTAGGTTGGTTAGGGGGACAATATGAGAGTCCTCTGCCTAGAATTCTGATCTCATCATCTGACAACGTATGAGATGAAAGATTGAATATGCCTTCCTTTAGTCTCTGTAGCTTTGTTTTTTTGAGGGCGTACCCTCTCCCTCTCCTACCTCGTTTGGGAATGACCTTTTTTTGCGGTTCAATGTTACCTTCGTTTTGTCCCACAAGGGGGCCAGAGGTCTTTCCCCTAAAAAATTATTCCCAAACAGAGGTAGATGGTCTTTCCTGTCGTGTATTTTGTTCCACAATAGGTCTATTTGAGGGGTTAACATTAGTGTTTGTTAGTGCATGGAATCTATTTTGTGTGGGGGTTTCATGATAATAATCAGAGGGAACAGCAGTACGTCCATTGTTGCGTTCCCAATAATTATTGCCGTCTTGCCCATAATTGGTTCTCTCAAATGGTCTATTGTGATGTCCTGTGGATTGATTTTCATTGTGTCTGGATTGTGGTGAATAATATCCCCCATTGCTGTGATTGGAATTGTGCAATATTCTATTGTCATGTTGGTGATTGGAATTGTGCAATATTCTATTGTCATGTTGGTGAGTTTTTGTTTTCCAGTTCTGTTGTGTTGTTTGTCTATTATAATGTGTATTATTGGAATAATTTTCTTGTGTTCCCCAATTGGTGTTCCTATGGTCGTGGCCAACATTCATGCCATATTGATCATATGTCCTGGCTGTATTGAAATTTTGTCTATAGGAATAATGACTATTTGTACGGTAATTCCCTTGATTAGAGGAGGTCCAATTTTGACCATTATTTGATTTGTTTCTCCTCCTGTTATTTAATAACAGGAGGAGCTGTAGCCAAACGCATAGTTCTTGATGTTGAATATTATCACAAATTAGATAGCGATTCCACAACCAAATACAGTAAAGTTCTTAAAAATCTAATTTTAGACGGTTTTCAGAAAGGGATCCTAAATAAAAAAGAGAAACAATATCTTCTACCAGATCATCCAAGTACTCCATTTTACTACCACTTACCCAAAATCCATAAAAATCGAAAAAAAAACAGGTAGACCCATTATTTCAGGGATCAATAGCCCCACTGATCGATTATCTGAATACATTGATTTATTACTGCAAAAATATGTCACCAAATTAACATCTTACATCAAAGATACCACAGATCTATTAAACAAACTGCAAAATATTAGAAGAAGGGAACATTCCCTCTGGATGACCTGCGATGTAGGGACACTTTATTCTAATATTGACCACACATTAGGGATAGAAGCTATAAGATATTTTCTGGAAAATGATATATATCTTCCCTCATCACAACAAGAATTTATCATAACTTGTATAGAACATATCTTAACACATAACTATTTCCAATTTCTGGACGATTACTACCTACAAGTCAAGGGTACGGCCATGGGTACCAGGTTTGCCCCCAGTTTTGCTAACCTCTTCATGTGGGTCTTTGAAGAAAAATATATCTATAACACCAACTGGGGGGCAAACCTGGTATTCTATGGCCGCTACATAGATGACCTTATCTTTATTTGGGATGGTTCTTTAGATGAGGCCACTGCCTTTGCCAATCATCTAAACTCCAATAATATGGGTCTTTCTTTCACACACAATATACAGATGGAACAGATTGAGTTCTTGGATGTCTGTCTTGGATGGGATGATGTGGGGGATGTTGTGTCTTCCACCTATTTTAAAGAAGTGGATAGTAACAACTTTCTCCATTTCTCCAGCAACCATCTTAATAGTTGGAAGACCAACATCCCCTACAGTCAGTTTAGGCGCATCAGGAGAAATTGTAGCACGCTGACTCTATATGACCATCAATTAGAAATTCTTGTTAGAAGGTTTAGGGAAAAAGGGTACCCATCTAAATTGATTGAAGACAGTCTCCTAAAAGCAAGAAATGAGGATAGGAACACTATTTTAGCCCCCAAACTTGAGGATACAACCCAACCAGAATATGGTGGTCTAAAGGATCCTCTTTTCATAACCCAATTCAATTCTGAACATAGTTTTATTAAAAAAACTCTTAATAAACATTGGCCTATTATCCTCAAAGATCCTATTCTAAAGAACAGGATTTGCAATACCCCACGAGTGGTATTTCGAAGAGCACCAACTCTTAAACAAAAACTGGCACCTAGTAAAATTGTTATATCAAAGAAGAACCATATACACAATCCCACATCTAATTTGGATAGGAGAACTAAACTAGGAGCCTTTAGATGTAATAAACCAAGATGCCATATGTGCAGTTTTGTTACACATGGTCTCACATCTGTGAAATGTTTCACCACAGGAGAAATATTTCCTATCAAAAACAGAATAGACTGCAATACTGAATATGTCATTTATGTTTTGACCTGCAGGTGCGGACTTCAATACCTAGGCCGCACCTGCAGGAAAATACATACCAGATGGAGTGAGCATCTAAGAAACATCAAAAAACAATCACTTAAACATAGGGTTTCACGACACAGCACGGTCCAACATAGAGGTCATCATCACACTTCTTGCATCACTCCCCTAGAGCACATTCACCCCAAAATAGGTTCCAATAGATATACTCGATTGCGCCAGAGAGAAACATACTGGATCTTCAAGTTCCTGTCCCTGTTTCCCTCTGGCCTAAACAAAGTATTAGATCTGGCAGCTTTCTAGATCCCAGAACTGTCCGTTAATCTTTCTCTTTTCCATCAAAATTTTCATCACACTGCATCACAATTTCCACACACTCACACACACTTTGACTCATGCACATCTTCTTAGCCTGAGTAGCCAGTACATCAATAGTTACACACATGTATATACTTTTTATTACCAAACTTATTCACATATCACTTAGCTTATCATTATAAGCTCAGACTTGCTGGGCCTATGGCTCTTATCTGCCGTCAATATCTATAAAAATTCTTTCTGGATACTGATTACATCAATTAGTACCCCTGTTATCCCTTATTTTTTATGGGCTAGGTTTCACACCTAAACCATACACTTTTAGCTAATATTTATCACTCTGATCAGATACACTTATCTATATATATTTAATAACAAATATAGTCACTTTCTTCAACTATGTCTACACTAGTGTTAAGAACCATATACACATTACACCTTTAATTATACATTCACATTGTTAGTAACACATTCCTATCCGGATTTCACTTATCCTATTCACGCTTATTTTCCTTAGTTACATATTCACAATAGCTCAAACCCATCTGTAATAACTACTTCCCAGCACCAGCATTTTCAGTATAATCTTTATTTTTTTTTTAAGGTCCCAATTATTGTTATTTTTCCATTTCTTTTTTCTATTCAAACACACTGCATGCATG